>NW_024884844.1:11842018-11942018 GCF_019232065.1 Centrocercus urophasianus | reverse complement strand
CAGATTATTTAACTCTGGTCAAAACGATGCCTAGAGAGAGGTGTAAATAAGGGCGTATGGAAATGTTGCAGGGCATGCACAAAGCTCGTCCATACAGCTTGAACACAGGGTCTGCCAATGTGTAACAGCTCGTTTTGAGCACGCTTTGTTTATTTTAACGAAAGAGTCGGCACGTGGGATGCAAGTTAAAGCACATTCCCCTCTGTTTAGCATACATGTCAGTCTTTGTGCAGTGATTTTCTATCTTTAAAATGTTGGAGATCCACGTTCTCCTTGCTGCGGTGTCAATCCACAGTAAATGCAGCAGCAGGTCAGGTTCTCCATTGGCAAAGCAGGTGTGTGTGTCCTCGTTGGGTCCACCCATCAGCATGGTGTGAGCAACTGTAGTTCACAAGCCCATTTGCAATGGTGCTGGCAAGACTGGAATTATGATCATAGTCTTATCTTCCTAAAGCAAATGTTTGCTGCCATTATCGTGAATCAGACTTACCCCTGAAGTCAAAAGAACTGCTCAGAAGTGCTTGCGATAACACTTGCAGGCAGGATCCTGATCCCACTAAGACTTAGACGGCCGCTTAACTTAACCCATATTATCAGCATCGCTGAGTTCAGTACAAACACTGCAGTATCTCAGCTTTTCGCATCTGAGTTAAACACGTAACCTATAGATTCCAAAGGGCTCGTGTGTTACAAATGCATCATAGCATTTGTTTTCAAAAGCAAAGCATTCTTCTTAAATATTCTCTGTGTTTAATATTTTGGTATTTGCAAAAGGAGTAGCTAAGCAATCCATTCTTTATCAGTATTTCAATCTGGACCAATACAGACAGAGTTAAAGTTTACCCTTGCACTTACGTGCAAAATTATTAACAGTTCTGGGAGGTATATGTCACAATCTTGCTTTTAGTTCCAGAGTCAGTGTAAATACTCTGGGTATTTAAGTGGCTAAAAATTCATTTCTGTTAATTATAGATCATGTTCTGATATTTGCTTCAGACATTTGGGGTCACTGAGTTTGCCCTGAGTGCCAAAGGGTTCTGGACACAGTGCCTGAGAGACAAATGTGCAATTCTCAGAAGTAATAACATGCCCAGAAAGTCTCAAATGCAACTGTAGTTGATAAGAGCAGTTTCTGGATCAATATATCCAATCTTAGGTAGGGAGGGCAGGCTGTCACCCCAGTGGATCTCTGGAGGAGAAGGAAGCGAGGACATAGGAGTGTTTTAAAGTGGCTTTGCGTCACTGAGTTGGTCCATGGCCAGCATTTAGTGGTCATTTCTCATGCATTTGATGGAGTTACTTTCTATGAGTAATTTTAATCAGAGCATTGCCATTCTACCAGGGTTTTGTCTAAGATAAAAATCTTTTTATTGTAGACAACTTGTCAAGTGGGGCAAGACTGGAAAAATGTTTCTAAAGATAAAGGAGTAACATTTCATGGAAGGAAAAAAGCAAAACAAAAGAAAATCTGTAGAATGGTGCCGTTTACCGATGAGCTTCCAACAATAAAACGCTTAGAAGTTGGATGCCATCCTTCAAATGCACCCCTCAAAATCTAGGGCTCTTATTAATGAAAAGGAAGCAATGCTATCTGTTTTGTGGAACTCATTACACACGTGGAAAAGGAGAAGAGAATGAAGAACTTGTGTAAGATACGGCACGATAAATTTACTAGAGTCAGAATCTGGTAAGCAATAACTTCTGTGTTGTTTTATAAGGCATTTTACTGCTCTCCATCATTCTAGGAAGGAAAGCCTTATAACCACAGTAACTGCCCTATCATAGGCTGGTTAAATGGTTTTTGAGATAGAGATCACCATTTCGAAGACTCATATATCCCAGCACGTTAGGTGGAACGCTACTTTTGTACTTTGCTCGGCCTTGTCAGGGATAAGTGTTCATAGACACATATATCAAATGGTGTTTCTCCTTCCCTCCATGTACACGATGAGTGTAGCTCAACTGTAAGGCAGTTGAACTTGGGGTTCAGAGCTGCTTGGTGTGGTTTGCATGATTCCCACCAATAAGGGCGGTGGCAGAGGGCTCAAAAGCAGTTTCCTTCACACTGACAACGCTTTACGATCAAATGATGGCTTCGCCTCTTACAGCTCTTTCCTTCTGGGATAAGAAAATTGAATTTTTAGGATATATAACAAGCAGCATATGTAGCATGAAATCATGGCGTTATGGGTCTGTACATACAAAGGACTGGCTGGAGTGCAAACTCAAAGGACTGCTGTTGTTCCCTCTCCTGAAAATTCAAATTAACCAGAATTTAAAAGAAAACTGTTCTTGTAATACTATACAAATACTCTCAAACTATGCTTAATATTCAGCATTTGTAGAAAACTCTTCCATACAATTTTTCTTTCTTTTTTTTTTTTTTTTTCCCCTCTAAATTTTCTCTTGCAGAGAATCCTTAATTGGTTAGACACCTTTGAAGTTCAAGATATGTCATTATCACTAACTGGCATAAAATGTGACATAAAATCCTGAATTTAAAATCCCAAATGTTATAAGTTTGAACTCATCCAAAGTTCTAAAATTAATTAAATTAGGAGAACAGCCAGAATAAGGAAAGTTTATCAGGAATATTTTAATTCAAAGAGCATTCGTTTATATTAGCTCTATATCAACTAACATCTAAATTCTGCAACAAGTGTCTGGATTAGAGGACTGTATTTCTGTCTCAGAAGTATGTGCTTGGTTCTTTTTTTCCTGAAATCCAATAGGAAACGCATCCTGTGAAATAGATATTGTAACTATGTGTAAACTGACTTTCCTTCCTTTTGTGTTTTCCTTCTTGTACTCGCATTTTGACTTCTCAGTATGATGCAAATTGACATCTTTAGGTTCAGTGCTAAGGAGAATGGGATACCTTGCATCTCTCAGGGCACAATTCATTTTGCAATGTCCTACAGTGGGGAGGCATCCGTCGCTGCCTTATGCACTTCACATTTTCAAGATTCAAAGGATGACAAAGGTAGCAATATTTTCCATTTCCAAAATACTCCAGAGCAATGTGATGTGTTTTGTCTATAGGTGGTGCTGCACGAGCCTGGAAAAAGAACTGTGTTTCCTCCATGGTCCCCAAATGGTGTTTCCATGGGTGGGGGCCAGAGTGCAATGCTGTAGGACCAGCCCTTGGGTCTTATGGGGTCCTTGCTGGGGTCTTATGAGGTCGTGAAACATTTAGGTAGTAGGAGAGGTGCTCAGCAGTTTGGTGCTGGGCTTCAGACATCTCAATCTATGGTTGAATGCCAAGCTGTAAAAGTAAAAGCAGTGGAACAGAGTGGTCATTATGGCAGTGGTACGAGCTTTGCAAGGGAGAAGCAAGGCTGGTTGGAGTGATGCAGCAGTGTCTGTCCCTTGGGTTTGTTTGGAGTTGGGAGTTTCAGTCATCTGTGATGACTGATCATCAAATTTGCTTATCATTTGATGATTTTGACCTTGGAGAGAGCAAAGAACAATAAAAGAAGGATATTTTCTTAAGGATCATCATCAAAAGCAAGAAGGGGTGAAATCAGAGGGCTGGGTCAGATACAGCAGTCAGATACACAGCAGTTTTATGTCAGAAAACATAATTGTGGGATATAGAATTGCTGCGCTTCTCTTCTAAACAAATGCATGTGATTTATTGCACTTTATATGTATGTTGTATTTAATATTTTCATCCCCCTTAAACACTCAGCATCTTTCCAAGGGTCGGAGAACTACAAGGCCATATTTTTGACGTGATGGCTGACCTCATTATTAATCAGAAAACATCTGGGCATGTAAAGCTGTGTATGTATGTTCTGAAAGCTAGGGATGGATTGTCAGTCCTTGTACAGACCCTCAGACTGTGCATCTTAGAAAAAGCCCTCATAGACTGTTGTCTCTGGATTTTGCAGGCATTTCTCTATGATCTGCATCACATACAGATATTTGAGCCCATACCTCAGTGTCTGGCCCAGAATCTGACTATATGACAAGGGCAGATGATGCCAGTTACTATCTGTGGTAGTTGATTGAGGAGAAATCTCATGTCCATCGGCTACCTGTGTCTACAAAATCCATGATTACACTGGATCTGTTTATGCATTCATGCAGTCTCTCCCAGAGTAGAAGTATTTTTCCTTTTGTTTTGAGTTGTTGAGCATTTGCACAGGTTGGCATATCCTACAGGGATTTGTATTAAACTTTCATATTGCATTTTCAGCGGAGACCCCACAATTTGCTCAGTACACATCAGTGGAGAAGATCTGTAATAAAAATCAGACAAGTGTACTTATTTTCTAGAATACAGACCCTACCCTACCATTATGCTTTTTACATTTAACAGTATAAACAACAATTTAGTTTGCCCTTAATGTCCTAAATATGCTTAGATCCATCATGGTCAAAATTGAAGGGCAAGGCAAAAGGACAAAGAAAATACGCTAAATGTTCTGCAGAAATAACCCAAAATACACTTCTAATAGCATAAGCACATTGTTTAAAAAATGAGCAAGTAATGGTCCAGGAAAGGGTGTGTATTTATGGTGTCATGCCGAGTGGAAACAAAGCCAGGCTGTTTCTGATGTTGTTTACCCACCAATGAAGAGAAATCTCTTTCCTCCTTGCTATTTATACAAGAAGAGAAGAAACACCCTGTGATGGTTGCCTTGGACAGTGGTCCTGCAAGTGGGTCAGTGGGTATCAGTGCTGCTGGGAGAGCAAGCAGGAGAGAGCTGGAGCCTTCTGATGTACACAGCAAGATGCATGTTCACAAGTTGAACCTCCAAAAAGGCAGACTTTTTTTGGTCTGTGTGTGTGAATGTTTGTCTGCACAGAGAAAGTATTGCAAAGTAAGACTGAGTAAGCTTAAAGTTGGACAGGAAGTGAACTCAGGGATCCTTGTAAGTCCCTTCCAACTTGGGATGGTCTATGATTCTATGACTTACGCTACAGTCACTTCCTAGGTGAACTGGATGATCTTGTAGGTTCTTTCAAACCTTGTGATTCTATGATTCTATCACTTTTGTTTGGCACTTCCAGTGCTTATTGTGACGTAGATTAGATTGGTTGGCAGCAGGGCTGTGTCCATGTTGGTAACAAGTTTGGCGAGCTGTTTCTGGATGGTTATTTGTATTAGAACATTCCTTGCTATTCATGCATTAAAGAAATAATAAATAAGCAGGTTGAATATAAGCAACAAGGTGGGCTTAAGACCAAAGCTAGTTTTGCCATCTTAAATCAGAACAAAAAAGCAGGGCTGCAGGTCTTGCTGTATTTGCTTCTCCTTGCTGCCCAGAGGAGCAGGAGCTCGTTCAGAGGGAATGAGCAGATGTGTAGAGATGGGGCATGGCAGCTGAGAGAGGTAAGAGTAAGCAGCGAGGAAATCTTTGACATCAGATACCTATTTTACCACTTATCTCTGCACAACTTCTCCACTTTTAAGCAAATTATTACATTCTCAGTGACGTTTCACTCCAGTTTTTATTTCAGGCATCAAAAACACATCATTGCTAAATACTGTTTTTATTCCTATGGTTTCCATTTGTCATGTCAGTCTTTGGTCTCCTGCTATCCTGTTATAATTTGCATTGTAACTACTCTGGCTATGTGACGTATTCTTCCTGCTGCTTAATTTTAAGTATAGAATACTTCCCCACACAAATAATATTTTTATTGTTGATTGTTGTGAGCTAGCTAAAATGCAAATGAGTTTGGCTAAAAGTTACATTTTTAGTATAGCTGCTTTTTATCAAATGATGAAATAGTGGTTGTACCTCTTCATCACGATGAAATCCAAAGTCTTATATAAATCCCAGCTCAATGAAAGGTCAGTAGAAGTTTTTGGTTTGTAAAATACTTGCAATCTTACCTCAGCTTAGACGTCTGCTAGAATGTGTTGAGATTGAACAGCCATTTTGTGTTCTTCATAAGCATCAAAGTATGGTAGTAACCTAAGGAAAAGTCTTTCCTCTTATCTTCAGATGTACTTTTTAATATAATGCAGGAGTATAGGTGCATTTTATAGTGTCTTTTATAAAAGGTTTGAAGTCTGTATAGTTAACCTATCAAGAAATGTATAAATTATAAAAGAAAAAAAACCTGCATCTTTTTTTTTTTTTTTTTTTTTTTTTTTCCCTGGGAAGTGGAGCAGTTAATATTCAACATGAAATGTCTAATCTTTAAATACATTATAATCTAACTGCTTAGGATAATTTTTGCTTTAATACCTTAAGAGTCTGCAAAGCCTGAAGGATGGGATTATTAAAATGGAATTTTAATGTCAAAATTATCAGAGAAGAGAACATATTGCTAGTGTTCATAAAAAAATGTATTCAATTTCTGTTTGATTTGTTCAAATAAGAGATGAGAATATATTTGATTATAGCTAGTAAGTATTCTGAAAGTTGATCAGATGACTGCAGGTCATTGCAACATAAGTGCTGTCAACTAGAGGAGGATTAGTACATTTAAGACATTGAAATATGTGGTAACATATAAACATACCTGAGCTAATGAATCAGCTACAAGCTTCCGTGAAGATGCTGCAAGGGGAAAAAAATTCAGGAATAAAAATCATACAGTTAATATGCTGCCCCACTGCTACAAAAAAAAAAAAACAAAAAAAAACCCCAAACAATCAAACAAAACAAAACAATAACAAACAAACAAACAAAAAAGAAAATCCGTAATGTCTTTTGCAAGTGCATACAAAAATGTTTAACTTATTTAAAATCTGAAGTGAAAGTTTTCATCCCTGTCTGGAAAGGACTGTTCTGCTAGTGCTCAACAGTACAAGCCAGGCTCCTTGCAGCTCTGAAAAGTAATGAATATATTCAAAGACTTTCCCAAATTCAGAAATAAACTTCCTTGTTAGACAACCATTAAATCTTCTGCAGATGGCCAGGTCAACCTGGAGGCTGCAGCTCCAAATTACCCTGCCTTGCCTTCAGGACTTGGAATCTGTTCTCTATTTCTGTCAGATGGGAAAGAACATCGATTGGAGGGATCTAACTCAAGGATAAGAGGAAAGGATTCATGTTATGGAAAGGAACACCAAAATGCTTTAGAACCAGCTGCTTTCAGTGACGTAGAAACCTAACCATGTCAAGCAGTTGTGGTGACATTTTTCCCTCTTGGGAGAGCTGAAGTTGATTGATATAATATTGCACAAGGTAAAAACTGTTGTAGGAAGTCACTTGCTGTATTTGTAGGCTTCTCATACAATAAGCTAGACAGCATAGGTGCAAATTTGACGCACTTCAAAACAGAAAGCAAGAGTGAGGAATGCCTGGTTGTTTTTGTTGTTTTTGTTTGTTTATTTGTTTTGGTAGAAGCATGGGAAAAGAGAAAAGCAGTCCTGGAAAAAAAGGAACATGGAAGTTTTTCTGCAAGGGAAAGGCACTGTCACTGTGGTTTTGTTTTTATCTCAGCAGTATGAAAGTATACTTAAAAGAGTCTAAAAAATGATTTTATAATTATTAATTAAGATATCAAAGTCACTTTCATATTCATAAATCCTTTTCTGTTTGTCATGAACAGCTATGCACAGATTTCAAAAGAGCATTCAGAGAAAATGACCACTTAGCAATAAGTATATTATGAATTTACACACACAAAAAAGACAAAATAATTTTTTGTATTAAATAATTTTGTCTTAATTCATGAATCCATTATAAAAAAAATAAAAAATAAAAAATTGTGCCATGAGTAATACACCCGGATCATCCATTTTTTACATTGAAAAGGATTTATTTTGTGAAGAGATAATCTATCCATCTACCTTACGACTGGTTGAAGACTAATCAAACAAAGACCAAAAAAGTACCAACAATCCAGAGGTTCAAACGTCTTTGGATAAAGTATTGAAGCAATTTCAGATAACACCTCAGTTTGTGAAAAAAAAAATAAAATAAAATAAAATAAAAGATCAGCATCTGTTCATGGATTATTCATGAATCACAATGTTAAAATTCCTTCAATAAATACAGTCTTCAGTGAACAGTTTCTGTGGTTCTGCTGCAAAGTAAGACTCATGCAAAAGAAATCTTAACTTTAAGCAGTATAGATTCATTACTGCTGAAATTGCCTCATATAAAATATTCAGCTCAAAAAGAAGTCAATAACAAGACAGCATTTGACTGTACCAACTTAGGTTTTACATTTCATTTTTGCTTTGTTTTTGTGTTGTTCTCCCCCCACCAAATTATATATATTTAGCATGCATCTGTAACTGTTTGTTAGTTTGTGAAGGAGGATTATCCCTGCAGTAATACCAACCTTTCTTTCTACTTCAGCAAATACTTATCAAGCAAAGTTCATACGTAAGAACTCACAGCTATTAATAAAAACTATACTAAGAAATCAATAGTCATTCAAACCTACAACTATAATTTTTACACTACTGAGAGAGAGGTAGGAATCTATCCTATGGTTCAGCATAAAGACATGAAAACACAGTAGGTATCATTTTCAGAACAATGCACATTTTTAATTTATGAATGTTCTTTTATATATTTGTATATACAGTCACTTTTTTTTTTTTTTTTTTTTTTTTTTTTTTTTTCCTCCAGTGCTACATAATTATAACTTGCAAAATGTAAATATTTATGAATTCACAGGATGTTCTCTGGAAGAGGAGAATGTTATACTTGCAGATTTTTCTTGTACTTGCAGGATTCATATAATATTATTTGCCGTCATGATGTACTGAAAAATGCAAAAAAAATAATAATAATAATAATAATTCTACATTTGACTTTTTCTAAAAAATACCATCTGGTGTTATTTTTTGAGAGCTGGAGATTAGCTCTGTAATTGCTTATAGTTAAAGATAGACATTACTACATTTATTGACAATTTTATTCTCTACAATAATCTTACATTTAAATAGTGACTTTGTTCCTGAAGGATGCCAAAGTGATTAAACTGATATTCAAACTCTTTGGATCGCATCACCCACAAGTGAAATGCAGCCATCTCTGGGGTGAAATATTACAGCTGTTTAACAGCGCTCAACAGCACTGTATAACAGCTTTGGAAATGAAAAATACCTTATTCGAATGAAAACGGGGACATTTAGGTAGGCAAAATAATTATCCAAGTTGGTATTTGGCCAGGATGTCAGTGCTCACAAGTCTACGCTCGGAGGAGCTTACACTGAATCCTTAATAACCGCGGTTAGTTGGACATTGCCCAAGGGAACCCCCACAGCACTGCTTAGAGCAGACCAAGACCTCAGAGCAGCTTTGGAGGTCCAACAGACCATGGAACATGCAGCTTGGCTCACTCGCATTGCTCTTCACTAACTGGGTTTTGTGCACCAGCCCTTCTGAATCTCTTCTCAAACAGATCTCCCTTGTGGTACCTGTGCAGGTTTGGAGGCTGTAAGTGAACCTGTTGCTTACCAAAATGGACCTTGGAGATATTTTCAGGTGACCAAACTGCATGGGATTGTGCAGCAGCTTCTCCTTTGCCAAATTTCATCAAACTGTCCCCTCAGCACAGCAGTCAGTGCCTTTCCAGAGATCTTTGTTGGCTTTCATACCCATCAGAAGATGGCAACTGCTATCTCATCACCACATTGTCCCACTGTTCTGGGCTGACTGCTCTATGTTTTAGTTGGTGTTTCCAAGCTCGACAAATATTGCGGCAGAGATTTGCTTCCATCGAGTTCTGATAAAACTGTCCATGCCATTAAATTTTCCTCATCCTCATGCATTTGTTGATTGTGAATTAAATAGGCAGCACTTGAAATGTGAATTGCGACCATCAATCTCAGCATAACAGTGTTTTTAGCTGAGGTCCATTGTCAGCACAGAAAGAAAATGCTTGTCAAAGTCAGAAAGCAAGCAACTCTTCAGTAAGTCATCTGCCTTCATGCAAACTTCTCTTGCTCGTATATGCCAAAAGCTTTCCTCAACCACAGCTGCCAACCACAGTATATTTCAGCAGCGTTCTTCTGTTTGTCATCTACAGTGCTTATTGATGTGCAATTACATGAAGACACATGCAGCCAAGCTGCACTCTTTGTCATTGCGTGGATGTCAGAGATGAACAAAGTATCACACCTGTGGGTCTCTCCAGTTCATGTGAGAGAAACCTTCTGTGAGTGTCCCCTTGCTGGATATGTCACATGAAGGAGTAGTTTGGAATGATAGGTCCTCACTGTGTCACCAGACTAATTCCTCTCTGCTCCTGGCTTTGTGAGTTATGCATTTCAGGTGGGGAGAGTGCTCTATGGGAAATGATTGAGTGCCGAAACTGGCTGCCATTATAATGGGAGTTAGTCACATGGTTTTAACAAGGACATTTGTTAATCAAACTTTTTGAGTAAAGGCTTTTAGTTCATAACTTCTGTTTTATGAAGACTTGAGATTTTCTCTGGGAAAGAAATGTGAAGAATTTCCCAACTTAAAAAAGTTAGGAAAAAAGAAATTAAAAATCCTGGCTCAGTTTTTTGAAGTAGTTCTGGAAATGGAAATCTGTGTGATTTTCATCAGTGGGAATTAGGAGGAGATGGCATTGGTCTTCCATTTCTTCTTCTCACACCCAAAATTATGGAAAGAATGATTCCTTGGAGACTTTTTTTTTTTTTTTGATCATATAGAATTATGAAGATATATTTTAGTTCAATTAATTGATGGAAAATATTCAAGTCTTTGTATAGAACTTCAGTTGAAAATGATTGTGCTTGAAGCTGCAATGATCATCTTCTGCTAATACCTTCCTTTTCCATCTGAAACGCTTGAAGTCTTTCAAGTCCAAATGAAGATCTTTTATCATTTAGAATATGCATCCTATATACATCATATTTAAAGTCTTTAAGCACTGAACTTGCTTTTGTGCTAGTTTGATTCATCCCATTATATATAAATATATTTATGTAATATCATCAAGAATTAGAAAATACATAGCAGTAATGTCCTGAAAACTAGGGAAATTTCTCATTTCTGAGCACCTCGCTGTATGTAACGATATCTGCATGAGATAACTAACCTGTAACATGGAGACTGTGCTTTTTCATGAGGTTGCTTAGCAAGGCAGTGACGTTTCTGGGACTGTTGAAAAGTCTTTTTTTTGCTGCAGTGATTGGCATCATGCAATCAGCCAGTTCTCTGGAAAAGCTACTTGGTGTTCTTCAGAAAAAATTCTGTAGGTTTCTTGATGTGTTATTGTTTTTTCCCCTTTTCCACTTCAGCATCAACCCATTTTCCTGTGTAGCTTCTTCCTATTTCACCTATGTAACGTTCAGAATTGCTTCAGAAACTTATAGAATCATAGAATCACAGAATGGATTGAGTTGAAAAGGACCACAATGATCATCCAGTTTCAACCCCCCTGCTACGTGCTGAGTCTCCAACCAGCAGACCAGGATGCCCAGAGCCACATCCAGCCCACTGAATGCCTCCAGGGATGAGGCATCCACAACCTCCTTGGGCAACCTGTTCCAGTGCCTCACCACCCTCTGGGGGAAAAACTTCTGATTTTCTTTTTACTTGAAAGCAAGTAAGAATATAAATATATTTTATTTTATTTTTTTCCTTGCAAAATGGGATCCTATGTTATGATCTTGTGACAAACCAACCACAATATTTTTTACCTATCAATCAGGTATGGCAATAACATAGGTACCCTTGGCTTCCTTAGTTAATGGCACATCCATAAACATGAAGACCTTCAAACGCAAAGGCTGAGAACAGAAAAGCACAATAATTTCTGAGCCAAAACATGAAGATGCATTTGATAACGTTTGATAATGTGAATCCATTCTCTTTGCTGCTGAAACAGCAGTTGCATGAATTTAGGGTTTATGACTGAACACTTCAAAGGACATTAGAACTGAAACTTCTTTCGCTCTTCCTTTGTTCCTGGTGCTTTTTAAAGAAAATGCTTCAGAAGTTTCTTTGCGATATCTTCTTCCACATAACCCTACTTCATACTAATATTTCAGAGCAGAGTTTTCCAATTTTGCAGTGATCTTTACCATACCCCCTGATCCATACTGTACCATACCATTGGTACCGTCTTTTTCACCTCTTATGCCAACTTCCTAGAGTTCTTAGTTGTGATAAAATAATTTTTCCATAGATCACAGAAGTACAATAGGACATAATGAAGTTATCCACTGATTCAGAGTCAGTCTTCAGTTCTTATTGCAGTTGGAATTCTTGCACATTAATCCTAGAAGTTTTCTTGAGGCTGCAAGAAGGCTCTGCAATGCCATGCATCAAAAAGCAGAATGTAAGCCTCCACGTTCACCAGGGATTGTTTTCTGAGAATGAAAAGGAGGCTTTTATAATGTTCATTTTACGCCCATTTAGAATGAGTATTTTGGAGATGCAAAAGTAAACGATAATTTTAGGGCAAATGAAATATGTCATTCCACTCAAAATGACTGTTCTCATTTATGATGGGAGAGTTTTTTTGAAAGCTTTTTTCTACATACATTTGAATAATATTTTGAACAAGTTGTCATTCTAAATTGAAAGAAAAAAAAAAAAAAAAGAACTTTGTGTTTGTTACAGAAATGATTTGGGCTTGATAAAAAGACTTCAGAAAAGCCTGGGGAAAGACTTCAGAAAAACCAATTTTTTAAGAAAAATGGCTATATTTCCCAGTTGACATATATATTTAAAGTTTATATTTTGATGAAAATTGTGAACAGAAGATGTGTCTGAAATTTAGGATCATGTTACACTATTTATCTTTAGTAGATATTGGTGTTTTGACTTTAGGTTGTTTAAAACTTATGATGTAATTGGCCTTTTGTCCAGAGGCCTTCTCTTGGTGCATTTGAACGACAAGACTCCTTTCGAAGGAGTAGAGTTGAAAGGTTGGGTATTCAGTAGTCCCTTTAGGGAGCAGACCTGCATTTCAGGGAGGTCTATAGCATATAAACATTTACAGAGCAAAATATTTCCTCTAGAAATCACAAAATCATCATAAGTCTTGGATCGGAAGGGATCTCAAGGATGATGAATCTCCAACCCTCCCCCTCCACATGCAGGGCCACCAACCTCCACATTTCATAGCAGCCCAGGCTGCCCAGAGCCCCATCCAACCTGGCCTTGAACACTTCCAGAGATGGACGGGGCATCCACAGCCTCTCTGGGCAGCTGTTCCAGCACCTCACCACTCTCATAGTAAAGAACTTCCCCTGATATCCAACTTAAATCTTCCCTCCTTCAGCTTCAAACGATTTCTCCTTGTCCTGCTATTATCTACCCATTCAAAGAGTTGACTTCCCTCCTGTTTATAAGCTCCCTTTAGGTTAAAATGAGCCCTTTTAAACAATATCATTCATACCCTTATGAATGCATCTAAGAAGTTTTCATCTCAGTAATTAATTTCAATCAAATATCCTAAAAGAGATGAAGGTAACCCTTCAGGTGACAAGCAGAGTTTTTAGAAGTTGTTGTGGTTGAGAAGCTGATGCATCAAGAAAACATTTTTACAATTAGTTTTTACCAGTGTCGATGAAGGAAATCGAAGATGTTAAAGGAAACGTTTTCGGAAGCTAAGCAAATTTCCCATAAGATTTAGGGCTAGTTGGTTTTTTCTTTCACCCGCTTTCTGTTGGCAAGTTTTGGGTGAATTAGATGAACTTAGTCTTGAAAAATGAGCAAATGATGGAATTAGTTAGATCTAGGTAAATTCCCATTTGTGTGAAAAACTGTTCAATGTAATCAACTTCAATTCACTTAAACCACCCTTGCAATTCTGTTTCCAGTCCTCTTGAGGAAAATGTACAAGTTTATATTCTAGAGTGCCAAAATGTTTATTAGTTTGTTTAAATGGGTAAAGGTAGAACAGGACTGCATTAGGAAAGCAATTATAAACCCAAATATAGCACCATGATGGACTTGATGAACCAGCAGATCCCTTTTGGCATTGTCAGTGTGAGAAGAGGTTCTAGGTGAAGGAAGGGTAGTAAATACCAGATTTGTTTTTGAAGAGAGGTATTTACATGGATGTAAATAGAAACGTTGTGCCCAGCAATTGCACTTACAGATGCCATGCAGATAGAAGTGGTGCTGGGGGGGTCTGTCCACTGTTGGCATGGTGTAGGTGTAATCTGGCAGAACACGCAAACGTTTCTGTTAACTGCAGTATCTGCACTCCATGGGGAGCTATCTGTAAACTTGGAATTATCCAGACACGGTTATTCTGTTGCCTCAGGGTTTCTAGTTACAGCAAGTACTTCTCAGAACAGTGAATGTGCTAGAGATGTTTAAGGGATGTGCTAGGTTGGTGTTAGTTGCTGAACTGAAGCCCAAATTTGAATTCTGAAATGATTTTCTAATATATTGCATTCCTACAAATCTGGACTGGGAGGCTGTTGTCAGCTGAAATAAATGTTTGTGGTAGAAAAGCAAAATGCTGATGTAGTTACAAAGTATGCCTCTAGTTTAAATGGCACCACATAGCCTCCTGTACCTGCTGGGATGCAATATTGCTGTCAGTTCAGAAATGCAGACAACTGTTTCCTTCCCTGCAGGTGCACGACATGTGGGCAATCTCTAAGTACCTGTGGGGAGATCCAGATGGCTCATATCTTGCTACCTTGCTGCACCTCCACCTTCTTGTTAAGTGTTTTTAGGCTTTAAATACTCATTGACACTCTTTAGCGGGTAGAAATATTGTGTGCATTGCAGCTTTCCCATTGTGCCTTGCCTTTCTCTATGGGCAAGGAACGTGAAGCTGATTGTTCAGATCTTTTAGTTGTTGTAAATAATCAAGACCTAAGGGCTTGAAGATGGACATCACTGTGCTTTCTGCAGTGGGGGGAAATATCTCTGGATATGTCTGTGTTAGCATCCTTTCTGAAATAACTGTGTCTTCTCATTTTAATTACACGCTGACAACATCTGAATGTGTGCTCTCTGTTTTGGGATGTGAATGTTGTCTATGTTCTAAAAAGTTCCAAACCTGACCAGTAAGTATTTAGAAATTCAGTTTAAAATGAAGTTCTAATCTAGACTTTTAATTTGTGTATTACAGCTGAGTTAGCTAATTAGAGTTATGATCAGGTGGCAATGAGTTTTTCAATGAAGATTTCTATTTTATATTTTCTGCCAGAAGATTTCAGTTTGCACCTCCAGCTAATGTCCAAAGCAAATTCTTGCAGATCTCTGTTACAACTTACTGGGAAACCTGATTACTTCTCAGTCTTGCTCAAAGGATTGCTCAGAAGCCAGCTAGAAGTTTCTGAAGTCTGTTCAGTGTGAGTATATACTATAGTTTCTCAGCGTAAATACAATTGCCCTTTAAGAGAGGGCCAGGAAAACAAGTGTAGTTTCTAATTATATAGTTATTTTCATAAATAACTATTGTGACATCTCAGAACATTTTTACTGCGTAGGAAACACATATAGTGTCTCTACATTTAAGTCTTTATTTGTCTAGGTGGATAAGTGCAGTTGAACCTGCAGCTGGGCAAAGCACTGCTAAGCTCAGCTGTATAGTCAGTGAATATAAAGACATTATAATTATGAAATAAACAAGAGAGTTTGGCAAAGCAAATTATAATAATAAAAAGAGAACAGATAGAACGCTTACCTGGGCTTGCTGCAAAACTTCAGAAGAGGGATCTCTAGAAGAGATTCTTTCCCGCTGGTACTCAGCTCTTGAATGGGTCTAGGAGTGCAGCACAGGTGAATTGCCTTCACCTTTGCTCCTGTGGCTGACTCCTTGCTCGCCTCATATTATTGATCGGAGGTTCAGGTCGTGATTCAGCAGTTCCCATACACCAGGGTTGTTCTGTACAGGGTGTTATGGGGAACTGAGCAATGCTAAATATTTGGGTTCAGTATTCTGACTTTGTTTGCCTTTGACCCCAGCCTTATTCAAAGGCTGTTTACTGTACTGTTACGCTCTGAGCAGCTCTGGAGTGCAAAAAATTAATACAAGAAGAGAAGTTTGCATAAAAATGAGATTTTCTAGGGTGCCCCGTCACTGCTGATGGCTCATTACAGAGTTCAAGAGTATTTCTTTCATACAGGGATAGGATATACTGGATATTGTTAAAGTATGGCAGATTTGGGAGACTCTGGAGAAAGACTTGTGCAGTGATTAACAGGTAAAATCATATACAAACACTGAAATCTCTGTCATCTGCTGAGGGAGCTGTTTGCATCTGTGTTTGTGTAGCATCCTCACTTCAGTGAGACTTCACATTGGTTTCCACTCTATATCAAAATCAGCTAAAATGAGTGCCTGTTTAACTCATTATTTGTATCATTGGCTGGAGTTGGCTTTATTCGCGTGGCGCTGGCTTTGAAAACAAAAATCCAGCCCAGAATCACTGTGTTCCCATCCATGGTTTAAGGAATTACATATTCTGCCTTTTGAGAGCATGAAATTATAGTTGTGTAAAATCACCTAGCAGTTCTTTATCGTGAGTTGTGTTTTATTACCAGTTTTCAGATAGAGCCATGAGGTTACACCTAAGAAGGTCGCAGTGCAAATACACGTGCAGAATCTAAACGAGAACTTATTCTTTCTCCCATAAACACACACCGGATACAAAGGAGGAATTGGAACACTTTCAGAATGCAGCTCGGGCCAGCATGGCCCTCATCGGGGACCCTTTCAAAGATTAGTTTCTGATGTCCATAGAAACATATTGTGCGAGGCTGTTTTTAGATAATACACTGTTTCTGTGCATCGCCATCTCCTGTGGAAGCGTTCCGGCTGCACAGGTCTGATTGCTGGATTTTTCAGCGTCCTGTGAGAGCTGCAAAAGCTCAGCAGCCCAAGCAAGCTGGCTTCCTTTGTAAAGTGAGCCTGGAAAGCTTTATTTCCTTCTGGGAAAGCAAGCCTATCTGAATATTGCCCAGATTTCAAATGACCTGCCCCAGTGCTAAACAAAGATTCAAAGGAAGGAGGAAAGGAGAAACGTTTCCAGAAGTGAAACCTCAGGTGATCTGCTTTCTATTCTCAGCTCTGACACTCACTTTTTTGTCAGCCTTGATAAGTCATTTAGCTGCGCCTTTTTCCTTGTCTTTATAATAGGGATAACAGGAGTATTGTAAAGCCAAAATCAATATTGCCAGTAAAACGCTGAGGGTCACACTAATTCACGAGGCCCACACAAGTGTGTGCATGTGTGTGTGTGCAGCTTAAGGCATGAAATACCATCAGTAAACCCTCTGCTGGGACTGAGTGTCCTTAGCCCAGATGGCTGTGGGCAGACAGCGATCTCCAGCAGCAGGATTTGCTTTAACAATGTGCACGGAACCCTTTTGGGGTGATTCATGCTGAGTGGTTTTGGGCAAGAGTGGCCTCTCACCCTGACCTGCAGGTCTCCTGCTTTTCCTGGTCATTGAGTGGGACGTGGAAGGGCTGTTTCAGAAAGGATTCTAACACAGTCTTGTCTTGTTAGTAAATATTAATGAGAATTAGCTGGACAAGAGGTGAGAATAATCTCACCTTTTTTTTTTCCTGCTTTATTCTTTGGTTCAATAGATGGGAATGTTTGGGTATGATTGTTATTAGCCAGTGTTGTGGAGATGGGGAAGGAGAACCCTCAGAGTGGTGTATTCAGCTTTTATAGCTATGGTGATATCCTGCAGGTGGTGGGCCTTCTCCACCAGGCTTCAGTGGTCAACTTTAGATCCATGGCTGAATGTTTTAAAAGGTGAAACTTCCTTCAAATTTGACTCGGGGACTCATTTCCAAAAGCACAAACCTGTGGCTGTGAGAATCTCTCTTTTATAATCTGTCTGTTTGAGTTTCTCAAAGCTGAATGACTACATTATTGGGACGACTTGTCATTCCTGATTACATTTGCATGTTGGTTTAAACATAACAGTACATGCCAGAGCTTTCTAACTGGATGTGATGCAGCATCAAAGTGAATGTTTCATGCTTTGGGAACTTTAAAAAGTCATCGAAGGGAGAAAAGTGAGATGACAATGGGAGGAATGACAGAAATTTGGGCTTGGTACTACTCTAATCAAGGTAAATAGTAAAGCATGTTGACTGAGTTTGACACAAGACAGGGATGTAATGACTGACAAAGTAGCAGATGTTTTATGATTTATCAGCCCTAAACTTCTGAGGAACGGGATGCCCTTCTATTGTTTTGTTTTATTTTATTTTATTTTTAACATTGTGCACTGCATTGCCTGTTGGTTGTAAATACATAGAAAAATAATAATTGCTCTCTGTTTTATTTATAAAAATACTGGTGGAGGTATTCATTATAAATGACATTCAATTTGAATTATCCTCCCTTTTTGTTCGGAATGTTTTCTACAAGCAATACAAATAAATGGAAGGAGAAAGGGACACAGGAGACCATAAATCCATAGTATCTGATAACGTGCAAAAGATCCTTAACTAAAATTGCCAAATGCCTTTTGTTGGTGTTGCACGGGGTCCTGTGCAAACCTTGATGAGAAGTAGAAGATGATTTCCCACCCCACAGCCTGGGAGATCCAGCCAGCCTATTTAAGCAACAGGTGAGCTGTGGTTAAAGAGAAGGTATAGAGAAGGAAAGACTCCTGGAGACAGTCATTTTCGCTGATTGTGAATTATTTTGCTTTTCTACAGTTTTTTTTACATGTGCTTGCTGGTTTTTGTTTGTTTGTTTGTTTGTTTGTTTGTTTGTTTTTGTTAGTGAATACTGTTCCCAAGATTCTTATTATGTTTGACTTAATAAAAATGTATTTTCTTCTCTAATCTGGGGAAAATAGAACTTACTGTTTATATATGTCCTTGGATTCAAATACACAGCAGCCTTTTATTCTTGAAATACCCAGAAGTCGCTCCCTACTGTGTACCCCAAAGTTCTTCATTAGACCACATGTTTTCATACCCTCAGTTGTAAACAATGTGGCATTGTTCCAAGTTGGAAACAATGTGTATGATGGAATAGTAAATAAGAGGACTAATTACCTACCATATTTCATGACAGGAACAAAGTAGGTTTCATGTAAGGTTCACAGAACAGAGAAAACATACTTTGAAACTAAGTGAAACAGAGCTGACAAATTTTTGTTCTTATAGACAAAACCTGACTGAATCAACCTGAAGTAAATGAACAGTGAAAAAGTAAAAAACAAAGAATAGCTGCTTGGTCTTGGGTTGCCTGTGGTCTCTGAGTTTATGTGCAAAGTTTGAATCCAGAGGGAGTCTCAAGTCTTCATATACAAACTTTATAATGGAAATGCTGTCAAATTCTTAAGTACAGCAAGGCAAATGGTGCAGCTGTAACATGTTAAAACAATATGAAAATGCTCTGAACATAGGGTGAAGGCTAGCTGTCTTGACACTGAATGTAGAAAGGTAAATGATTGGAACTTTAATTACTTTGATCCGTCATGCCTTGTAGCTATATGTCAGCTAAGCCAACAAAATTGACACAGAACAAAGGCCATGACTGTTTCAACATCTTAAGTCATTTCTTATGGTTGATTAATAAGTCTATTGAATGAAACATGTGATGAGAATTGAGAAAAACATCAAGTGTGTGATTTTTACAAACACACACTTCCCATGTACGTGACTTTTCTTCAGTGGATGTATTGGTTCCAACCATGGAGTAGTAAAAGGCAGCATACAGCTCTTACCATGTGTGCTGTGCCTGAGAATGAATGTCTATAGGCAGTGTATGCGTGCACTTTAATAGGATGTTGTCCATGTCTAGGTTACATCTATGTTTGTGTAAATCCTCACATAACTCCTGGAATAGTTCTGTTTCATTGGTCTCTTATTATTTATGGACTAGACTAAATTCCTGCTAGATTGAATGGCCATGGCCACCCAGTAGTTTCTCTGATAAAATGGCAAAGTCCCCAAAGATACCATAAAGCCTGTAGTATACAATAAAATACACTTCATGGGGATCTTGCTGTGTAGTCTACTGTCATTTCCTTCCCTAATCCAGTCCTCTTTCTGAGGCCCTAACAGCATTTTGGTCACCTAGTCAGAAGTCCAATGGGACAGCTCATGTTTATGATTTGTATTTACCCGGTCTCTTTTGTTAC
The DNA here is from genome assembly GCF_019232065.1 of Centrocercus urophasianus. Classification (NCBI taxonomy): domain Eukaryota; kingdom Metazoa; phylum Chordata; class Aves; order Galliformes; family Phasianidae; genus Centrocercus; species Centrocercus urophasianus. The sequence goes on along the minus strand of NW_024884844.1, from coordinate 11,922,048 downwards.
TGAAGGATGCTGCTGATTTGTCAGAATGAGGCAAGAACTATGAACTTCTCACCCAGAATAATAACTTGGACCTAAAGATTTCATTTTAATTTCCTCTTTGCACAAATTATTTCCTTCAGTGCTGATTTCAGAGGCACTTCTATGGATATGTTAGTAAGCTTGACATCAATAAACATGGCTTCCAAAAATAAGATCCAGTTGCTGCAGGTATGGTGAGAGAATTTGGCCTGTGCAGCACAGCCTAAAGCCAACTGCATAACTGATGTTTCAGACAGGTCATGTGATTATGTAAGGAAAAATAAAAACATTTGCTTGAAAAACTTGTAAAACATGTTTTACAGCAGTTGCCCCAGGAATCGTATGAACAGGGAGGAAATGTGCATGCTGCAGCTGCATGGCCATGACATTGATTTACATGGGAGCCATTAGACACCATGGTGTCCCATGCCAGGATGGGTACTGAGTCTTAATATCTCCACCCACATGAGCCTTTCAATGCCTTGCGTACTCCCTTTACAGAAAGTAACTTCCCAGTTCTCATTTTGAAGTATATGTTGAATTACAGAATCAGCATTCAAGTTTCGATTATTTTTTTTTAATGTCTGCAACATTTCTTGTATTTGGAGCTAATTTTTAAAGCTAGTCCTTCAAGATGCATTTGAAATAGCCTGCACTGGATTTCTCACAACTCATTTGATGCTATTTTCCAGTCAGCACATCTAGTTCAAGACCCCTCTCTTCCATCATTTGAAGCTCTGGAACATTAAACACTGTCTTGTGTTGTAGTTTGAATATGAGATTACTTAAATAGCAGTGAATATCTCAACAACATATCTGCTCTACAAAGAGAGCACACATTTGGATGCTGCCTGAAATGCTAATATTTTACAGGGAATTATATGGAGCTGTTCATTAACTACTTATTTTTGCCTTTGTGCAATATTGTACAAAATACGTTTCTAAACTCTAGTTCAGCAACTAAACCAGTGATTTTATTTGAAGAGCAGCACTAAAGAGCCGGCTTTTAAAACATTTAGCTCTGATTTTGCATTTTAAAAATATGCTAATATTATAAAGGATCAAATTGCTCAAATACTTCTATGAAATCAGATATTTTTTGTTAAAGTTTACAGAGGAAAGTAAAATTGGGTTTAAATAGAATGCAGTCAATTAATTCTTTTGAGCTTATTTATAGATTGGAGTAAATTCCCTGTCCCATGAAAGTTAATAGACTCCGTTTGCTTTGATTGAAATAGTCCAGATATCATCTCCTGAGTTTGGCACATCTTTGGTGTGTGTCTTAGTGCAAAATTTGTCTGATGTGTCTGATGATTGCTTTATAAATTTTTTACAATGGAATGCATTTTAAGTACAGTATTATGCAAGAGTGTGTGTGCACGTGTCTTTCATATCAGTTTGATATTTGTATGTGTTGTTACTGTTAGAGCAGCCTATTATTACCCAGGCAAATAGGCAGTAAGTATGGTATAAGGTAGAGTAAGGGAGTAATTCTTTACATAGGCTTCCTTCCCAGTCAGTAATAGTATAGCAAGCTGATAAAAGGTAGATATTTTGCATTTAAATAGCCCGTAGTAAATACATGTATAATAGGGTAGTTTTGTTATGCACAAGTATGCTTGCAATCTACCTGTATTGAAAGAGATCTTTGTGACCTACTCTGATTTTCATTTTCTGTAACTGTAGAAAGTTGATGCAGTTTTATATATTGCTAATATCTGTGCTTTTATTTCTAATACTTTACTAATACCATAGAATCATGGAATCCTTAGAGTTGGAAGGGACCTCTGAGGACTATCTAGTCCAACTTCCCTGCAGTGCACAGATGTGCCTGACCACAGCTAGGTCAGGTTGCCCAGAGCCTGATCCAGCCTTGAAAGTCTCCAGGAACAGGGCATCAGCCACATCCCAAGACAGCCTATTCCAGTGCCTTGCCACCCTTATCATAAAAGATTTTTTCCTTGTGTCTAACTAAATCTACCCTCTTTCAGCTGAAACCATTTCCCCTTGTTCTATCACCTCAAATGCTGTTATAATAATGATATCATTAAAATAAAGATATGAAAGAAGGAGCCAACCTGTATCATGTAGATGCCTGTAGAAGCAAAAAGCAGTGGGAACAGCACATTGCACTAAAGCTCAGGAAAATGTCAACTATATTCCCAGTTGTTATGTGGGCCTTCTGTCTGCCCTTGAGCAAGTTACATCATGAGTCCATATCTTGGTGTGATCACACAGTGCAATGCTTAGCATCCTTGAAGAAGTGTTTTAAGATTGACAAATGAAAACCCACTATTTAATACACTATCCAATGTAATTATTATTGAGTTACCGGTTACTGTTATTGAGTTATTAACTTGGCAAAAATGTGTCTAGAACAAAAAGGGCAGCAAGATAAAAACAAATGCTGATAACTTGTCTGTTCTTCCCTCTGTGTAGACACTGGTCAGTAAAGGAAACCAATCCTTCATATGTTGTGCGAGCCCAGCAGGGAAACAGAAATGCTTTCCAAAAAAAGAAAAGAAAGAAAAATGTAAGTAAGAAAGGAACTAATCCTTCATATTTATCTGAGAACTCCTGAACTCCATTTTGATAGGTGTATTCTTTCTTAGGCAAATGACTTAATAGGAATTTATGTTATATGATCTATACAAATATTGTTTCAGATCTCTTACTTTTCCAAATGAAAATTGAACTTTCTGAGGCCTTTCTCCACAAAATAATAAGCCTATTTTTAGTGCCTTGGATGCCTAATAAAGAATGTTTTGTCCACCTGTAGGAAAGTTTCTTATTCAAAACAATATTGTATATGGCACCAGTTTGTCCCTGCTACAATATAAACCTTGCTAAAAAGTATTAAGTGACATTGAAGACAGGAAAACTGGAAACTGTAAAGAGTAGAAGGAACTTGAAAACATCATCTGTTATAAATACTTACAGCTGTTAAATATACCTGGATGTTGGAATTCAATGCAGCTGTGATATTCTTATTATTACTTTCATTTTTTGATGGCACAGTAATAAGAAACAAGGTGTCTTTAGTTTAAAACAGCTGTAATTTTTTCTTTTGAAAATGATGGGAAGATTTCTTGAAGGACAGAAGTGGTTTAATAAGCCATGCTGTAATACATGCTGTATATATATATATATATATTTTAAAGTCTTCTTCGTGGCTTCAGCTAAGACTCAACCTTACAGGAGTAAGTGCAGAGTGATTCACGTATGTTGAGTGTTTTTATTAAGAAATTGTTTTGATTGTAGCTGAAACTGATTCCTCAAGCCAACTGTCTGTACAAAGAGAAAGCATTAACTGCAGGGATAGAATTGATTAGTGAACATTCCTGTCTGGTAGCATAAGTGAAGATAAGTAGGGAGGTGGAAAAGAAGGACATGAATCAGCAATCACAGAAGACAGGGCAGCAGAGACCTGAGAGGTCACCTAATGCATCCCTGCCTCAAGGTAAGATCAACAATACCTATGTCAGTCTTGACAGATGTTTGTTTAATTCTTCTTAAATGCCTGCAGTAATAGAGATTTCCTCGGCATATTATTTCAGTTGGTAACTATCCTCACAATTCAGACGTTTTCCCCAACTCCCGAGCTAAATTTTCTTTTACAGCACAGTTTCCTCTTATTCTCCTAGTGAAAATGGAGAAGATCGCACTTCATTCATGTCATGGAAAACTTTCACCTTGTTTGAAGATTGCTACCATGTTTTTCCTGGTGAAAGAAATCCCTTTCTTGTAAGCCTCTCTCATTTCTTGAACATTCAGAGTATAATCAGAGGCTCTAAAAAGCAAAAATTCCTTCTTCTTCTACAGACACAGTCCAGTTTGCTGTCCTGTTTTACTCAAAATCAAGCCTCTAGAGTTTGTGATAGGATATGCACACCTTTACCTGTAGGATTACCTGTGAATGAGTATGGGTTACAGTAAAACATATCTTAAGGCACTTTTGGACCCTAATTTTGAGAGCTGAACAATAACGTTGAAGGGTCACATCCCATTTTTTTTCCCCTCAGTGCTATCTCATCTAACCAGCACATTCATCTCACAGATGCTTTTACTCTTTCTTCTGAAGCATTTTGTGTTTGCAGTTGCTTTTATATTGCATGTAGAAAATCAGCACATCTGAGAAGGCTGCATCTGGCAAGGAGGGTATGGATGCAGCAGGTGAGGCCAGTGCTAGCCAAGGTATCAGAATCTGCTGCTCAACAAGAGAACAAAAAACTAGCCAAGGTGCTGCTGTTCCCTGTTTTCCTTTTTTTCTCCAGTGGCACTTTGCAGTGGGATTATTCTATCATAGGAAATTTTCATTACTTTATTGTTGCGGTCTTTTCAACAGCTGCAAGTATGTACTGCCTCAGATTGGGCTTCTGGTTGAAAACTGGTTGACCAACAAGATAAATAGTACCAATGGGAGACAAGAACTGGTTTACAGCTCATTAATTAATTACCTATCAGGATTCGCAAAAGATTCTTATAAGTGACTTTATTTTTCATTATCTATTTTGTACTCAGCTGTAGAACACTGCAGCCAAAGATGACAGAGTAGAACATTGCACTTGACTTAACTAATTCAGCTGCAGGAAACTTAGGTTCAGCATGAGCAAGCAGTAGATTATAAGTTACACTGATATTGGTCTATGTTCATTAGTCTACGCTGAAAGCCAGAGTTTATTGGCACAGCTATATTTCTAGCATCTAAGCAAATAACTCTGTGTATCTGGAAGGCCTTTCAGTAATGCACAGCAGATCACTGAAGAAACAGATTACCCACATAATGCTGGAAAGATGTTTTCTTTTTAATATCTATGAAATTCTACGCAAGAAATCCATACAGAGTGATTTACAGTAAAGACAGGAAAAAATATGTTGTTTTCCTTTAGCTATCTTTTTTTTTTTTTTTTTTTTTTTTTTTTTTTCCCCCCCCTCTGAAATCACAGAATTGTAAAATGGTTTGGGTTGGATGGGCCCTTATCTAGTTCTGACCCCTGCTATAGTCAGGGACTCCTTCCTCTAGAGGTTGCTCACAGCTCCATCCAGCCTGGCCTTGAGTGCTTCCACGTAGGGGACATCCACAATCCCACTGAGCAACCTGTTCCAGTGTCTCACCACCCTCACAGTAAGTAATTTCTTCCTAATATCTAGTTTAAATCTACCCTCTTCCAATTTTTCAAGACTATTTCCCATCGTCCTGCTTACCTGTTATAGCTTGATTTTTATCAAAACTGGAGCTTCGGAAGCCTTCAATAGAGTTGCCACCAAGGAAACAAACATACATGCATAACGTAACTTGGCTCCACAATGCAGAAAGTCCAGCTGTCATGCTTCCTATGTTCTGCTCATATCTCATGAATTGTTTCCTAAACTGACCTTATCTGTGTATTTTAGCTTAATCAGCGCAATGTTACTGAACAATATGCCTGAGATTGAAAGAAACAAGGTTTTCCTCAGAAAAGATGCTGTGGCTGGTAGGTCACCTGCAAATCCCAAACAAGTGAGGTCCCTGCCCAGGTTTTCCATTTTAAATCATTCCTATTGCTGACTTGGGCTGGGAAACTCCTGCTGACGTGTATGATAGTGTGTGTAAAGAAGGGCTGCTCTGGCCAGGACCTGTACCATTTGGTCAGAATTAGAAGGTTTTGAGATGCAGTTAGTTGGGCAACGATAGATACTCAGTCCAGCTCTCCCTTTGTGGTAATTAAATCTTATAAGCCAAAGTCAAAGCTTATCATGAGGGATTCAGGATCTCATGACTAAGACAGTGCATCTTGAAAATGTCAAAAAGCATACGAAGAAAATCCTGTCATCTTTATAGTTTTCAGTTGCTCTTAGTTTAAGCCTGTCCCAATCTATGCATTCATTAAGCCCCATATACGTGAATGGAGCATGGGGGGAGTGTGGGTGGTAACTTTTTGTGAGGTGCTTATGGGACATTCAGAATTGCAGAAAACAGTCTTTTCAGGATGACACAGCCAATATTCCTAACTCCTTAAGACTTCAAAAGGGCTCTGCTAATTTGGGATATCAGGAGCTTGAGCAAGTGTCCTTTTTCCATTTCAGATTTTTGCAGGACAGATTTGCATCTTCTTGTTCAGCAAATGTTGCTCTCCCCATCCCTGAAAGCATCCTAACTATCCTTCTCACACATATATATATATGCTGTGCTCTGTTTCCTATGTGTTAATGATGATCTAGCAACAGCAGGCGAGTTCCAAATGGAAGAATCTATATGAAAAAAAGTCTGGAAGAGAGACCTTGAAATTTCTCCTTATTGGTGAATATTAGGCAAGGATGTAGTAGTTAAATAATTAATCCCTTATTCTACCTGTCCATCAACATATCTATCTGAAGGCAGAATAGAGGGCAGAATAGAGATACATGAAAGAGCAGTTTGGGAACTTTGGAAGGGTATATATTTTGTTTGCTTTTCTCTCTTCCTATAGAAAGATGAAAGATGTTTCATTTAAAGCAGCGGCATTATTATGAAATTGTTGTAAGGTTTAAAATACATTTTTCCCCCTACAGTCATTATTTTTTGTAGGTTTCTATATTGATATGAGTTAAACCGTGTCCCTTTCCAGGCCTCACTGTATATTTCCCCTTCAGTCCTATATTAAAGGTTTAAATATTCAGCTGTACATATTGTCTTGTAAAAAAAATATTAACTTTTAATAACCATGAAACTACAAGCTGCCAAAGGTGGAATGGTCCTGCTGGGGTGGCATGGTGATAACAACATACAGACAAGAAAGGCAATAAATTTCACTTACAAAAAAGAAAATGTGTAAAATGAGTCATTTCTGCAAAAAGAGCAAACAGCTCATAGTGAGCATCACTGTAAGACAAATGAAAGTTAGTTGGGCAACGATAAAATAATTTCACCAAAATTTAAATAATTTCTCCAAAAGTACTGTAATACATTGATAATTATCTTTAGATTACAAAGCTACTTTCTGAAGCCAGGTTGGATGGGGCCCTGGGCAGCCTAGTATTAAATTTGGAGGTTGGTGGCCCTGCCTGTGACAGGGGAGCTTCATGATCCTTGAGGTCCCTTCCAATCCAGGCCATTCTGTGATTCTGCTAAGGAGAAAATCCTGTCTAATCATGCGAAGGTCCCAGATATTCTGCAGGCTGCTTTAATATATTTACTGCCAAACATTTCCACAGTTTAAATCTCTTACTTACATCATGCCATCCCCATAATGCATTCTAAACAATCCATAAATAACTCTGATGTGAATGGTTATGGACAAAACCGACTCTGATGGTTCAGTTCAGTTGTGGAAATTCCACCACAAGGAAACTTTGGGACATCCAAAATTCAGCAGCCTTGTTTAGCTTGAAAGATAGCAAAGGCTGTGCTCTGGGTGAGGGCTGTGTAGGAAAAACAGGAAGAGGACAAGTTGCAGTGATTCTCACCATTTCAGCTCCTGAGGAATTCACTAACCGCTAGATGACCCCTGCTTGCACTGAGATACACAGGGGTGAGAGAGACAGAAATCTCAGCTGCCCCATCCTCAGACATTCTCATGGGACACAATAGTTTGTCTTCATGGAAATAGGAGCAATATTCAGGCCATTGAATTGAAACCATTTTTTTTTTTTTTCTTCAGTATCAGATCTTAATTATGGCCGAAATAAGGCCCTTCTAACCTGTTTTCTAAAAGAATTATTTTTACTGTTTATTTACAATTTTATTTCCAATTTTGTTTCTGTTGCTGACCTATAACAGCCCTCTACACAAAGGAAAATTGAATTGACTTTCAGCTAATTACTTGGCTTTCACTTGCAGTGTTTGTTTTTATTTAAAACTTATTAAAATTTACCTTCAGTATCAATGGCAACAGAAAATTTTTCTGTTCCTTTGGAATTAATCTCTTCCTATTCTTAATAGAAACATTGATACTTCAGTATTTTTTTTCCCCTAGAAAACTAGAAAGCAGAGGGATAGTCTGTGTAACTCACCTACGCTTTCAAATGTCATCTTATTTTAGGACATATCTTCTCTTGGATCATACTGTTCACTAATATATTATATACTCTTTAAGGAAAGAAGACTCCAAATAATTTTCTTAGAAAAGTGCTAATACATTTTATTTTAAACAAAAATAGGATTTTTATTAATTACTTATGAAGGGTTAGTATCTAGTGATATATATTGCATAGATAGCTGGCTCAATGCATTGCATTTCTGCTGTTACAGGTTGGCCTGTCGTTGGTGAATTCATATGTCATGGGGAACATGAATTCTTCTGAACCTGAAAAGCTTTCATTTGAAGGTATGATTCCCATTACCCCATTTCTTTCTTTCTTTTTTTTCTTCTTCCCCACAATTTCTCTGAAATAATCAGTCAAAAACGTTTGTAGTTTTATTTCTTCTGGTGAAAAGTATTCTTTAGTTAGTATAGTTTATATTTCTGATTCTTATGTTTTCAGTATTTTTTAAAATACATATATCTCTTATGTTAGTTATTAAAAAGCAGATCAGAAATTTTACTTATTTAGTGAAGTGGGTATGTCTGTTGCTGTTTTCATTTTCTCACTACTATTGTACTTATTTCTACTTAATTTTAGTCAAGCACATAGCATAGAACAGAGAGGAAAAGAAATATTTTTGTCTGGAGACACTGGAGTAAATCACAGCTCTTGAGAGAAAATGTCATGAATATCTATGTAGAAAAGACAAGACTTAGATTTTACGAGAAAGAGATAGAGAGAAAAGTGCAAGGACTCAATTTATCTACATCTGAATGATAAAAGACTGACTGAACCCTTCTGGTATTGAAATCTATGCTTTTAGAGAGAGTATTTTTAATTTTTTAAGATAGTATTTTGGTCACTAAACCATTTATAATTCATAAGGTCAGAAGAGACCGTTGCCATGATATAGTTTGACCTCTGCAGTACAGACTATAGGGCTCCCTAAATTAATTCCCACTCAAAAAGAGTATATCTTTTAGAAACATAACTTATTTTAATTTGAACTTGTATTGATGAAGTACCCACAACTCCAATAAGCTGTTAAAAGATTTTGCTACTTCAGCTCAAAAAACACGTAGATTTTGGCCTAATCCACACAAGGATGTCTTGAAATTCTGTGGCTCTTGCCTCACCTTTCTCGGCTGCTTAAGCATTTGTTATGAATATCCTAGTGCTCATGTAAATATCTATGGACTGGTTGAGTCATGCCTTCAATTTCTTTGTTAAACTCAGTCTGCAGAAAGTGTTTCCCATTACATCATTTCTTCTGAATCTTCCCACATTTTCTTCCTATTTTTTTGTATTCCTCTGCTTATATATGTTACAAAAATATATTTTCCACCCTTAGTGATTTTTATTAATTAAAGATAAGACAGCAAATGATAACTGTGCAGGTAGTATGCATAGACAGGGTATCCAAAATACCAGCATTTTTAAGAACATGGCTTCTGAAGCATCCACTGCTTCATAATGTAGTTTGCTAATGGCTTATGTTCTAGTGTTTATGAAACAATTTGAAGTTGAGAAGTTCAGTCTGATTACTGGTATCGCATACACTTCAGGAACTAGAAAATAATGATTTACTTCTTAGTCACTCATCTCAGTCCTTCAACACAAGCTACCGCTATTGGCTTTAGATGTGGGGCAGAGATGTTTTTCCTTTTTCCCATACTATGGGAATGAGACCTTTTACAGAACTTTTGTAACTAAGATGATTGGAATACACTTGTGGATCACACACTTTCAAATTCTCCTTGTCTCTTGAAGAAATGGCTAAATTATGGAGGAAATTGTTCTGAAATTGTTCTGTGTCAGCAATGGAAAAGGATGGCCTGGTTTTGTTTTGGTTTGGCTTGGTTTTTGTTTGTTTGTTTGTTTCTGATAGGCAGTGAGGATCTTGAGGCCTCCATCTTGTTTATATTCCTTTGCAAAGAGAAGGGCATTGAGTATATTCATGAGCTGAAAGGAAATCTTAAATATAAGGTAACTGAACAGCTGACTCGCTGGGACTCTATCACCACCCCAGATACCTCGCTAAGCTGGATAATTTGTCCATCACAAGACAAGTCCGACTTAGGAGGGGATTAGTGTAGCTAATGCTATAGACACTACTAGCTGAAACATCTTCTGTGTAATCACTGTATTGTTGTTTTTTCTTTTCCTTCTCTTTATCAACACATCCAAAAGGTTCAACTCTCTCTGTGTTGTCCTCACAGAGCTTTCTGATGGGCTGTGTAGGTCCTGCAGCAGGTCCTGTTGTAAAGGCACACAACAGATGACAGCACCTGCCACAGTTTTCACATTTCTGTGAAAAAAAAGAAAAAAAAAGAAGAAAAAAAAAAAAAAAACCTGTGGGAAATAATAATCAGCACTACAGTGGCTTCCTACCTGTTTCTTGAATGGTTTACTTGGGAAATGGAGATTTATGTGGCATCATATCTGAAAGATGTTTGACTATTTGATTTGTAAGTGTAGCCCACACATGGGTCAGTGCTGCAGCTGAAAAACTCTCTGTGTCTGAGGAGTTCTACTCTTTATATCAGTGTTTTTTGCCTTTTTACACACAGGATACCTCTGACACATTGTTCTCTTTAGTGAGTTTCCAGCAATGTGTCCATCACTGTAGTATGACAGCCCTCATTCCACTGCACTAGGCAGAAAACTTATAAGAAAAGACATGTATATGTCTGTGTGCATGCTGCTGCACTTGTGCTTCTTAAAAACACCTTGAGTTAATATTATACTATACATAACCACTCATTCTTATTCTGTATGAGTGAGTCTTTGTTCCCTGAATTTGCCATGGGCATTCTGGTGTTTCAACTTTATCTCTGACGTATCACTAAGATCATGTTCTTTTGCTGGCAGATCTGAAAAAAAAAAAAAACAACCCACAAACCAAAAGCAGAAAACGTATGTAACACCCTCATCCATATTAACGTAAGCATCTGAATTACATTTTTAATGCACATCAAGAATTTTGCCGTTTCCAGTCCTATAACGTTTTAGCAGGTTGTTTGTTCATTTTAACTATGCTTTGTAAACTAACACTCTTTGTTTTTGACAAAAAATAGCAGGTATATTGTTCTTACACTGCTTCCTGGATGCTACCTAGTGCTCATAGTTTTCTCCTTTAGATTTCCCATGCATTCTTTTGGATTTCTTTGAAGTGAGTGGAAGGTTTTAATGTTGACCCAAACTGAATTGGTTACAGGAGATAAGAAAAAACATTTTAATAGCGCATAGACAAAGATGATAAAGACAATTTCAGGCATATAGGAAAAGCAGAGAAGGAAAAAGAAATCAAGCAATTTCTGCTCGGGTCTGGTAGATGACTGATTTCACACGCTTTTCAGAATAGGAATGTGGATGTTCATGAAATCTTGATCAAGAGCCATATCCAAAAGAGCATTTGCATATCTGAAATAGAGTGCACAAAGATTTTAAAGGCCTACATCCAAGATTGTCGTCCAAAACTTCATTTGTTCAGACGTGCTTGAGCCTGAAAGCATCACTGAACTCTAGCAAGTCCTTTGTGGGGAAAAGAGAAGTTATCTGTGAGAAGCTGACCCAGTCACAGTCAGCCATGGGGAATGGCGTAATGCCCCTCCTTCTGCTGCCAACAAAGCTGAAGTCACAACAGTCCCAGGAGTACATCCATGCCTGACACTCATAAGACAGCATGGCTCATAATTACCTGCATGGTAGAAAATCACTGCATGTTGTGTTACAGTCATGAAATGGTAAGGAAGCCTGGAAATGTATTGCAATATCAGGAGAAAAGGGTCCTGATAGTTCTATTAAAAAACTTGAAGGAAATCTTGAGAGGTTGTGTTCAGCACTTACTGGTGATGTGAGTAAGTAGAGCAGACTCCAGAAGCTAAGGGGTTTGTGTAAGACAATTCAAAGTGCTCTGGTGTCTGAGGAAGCAGCAGAGTGGGTAGGATATATTCAATAAAACATTTGATATAGAATGTACTCATCTAAAGTGCCAGTGGTTTCAGACTAGATTTGAATAAGCTGCTGTTATGAAGACAAGTGTTTGAAGTAACACATAAACTGTCCTGTGTCTGCTTATGTAGTCTAAATGCTCATTTCCAAACTGACCCAGTTTGATTTTTTCATTAGAGGTTTGAACAAGCCTGGGTTGAATAGTGTAGCCCACATCCAGGGGACTGTGAAGAGACAATATAACCAAGAAATCTACGGCAGTCTCAATGGTTTGTTTCACACGGATTTAAAACTCTTCTCCTTGCCCTATAGTGAGCACAAAGCAGATTCTGTCCAGGGGTGGTCATTTATTCTCTGAAGCAGCAAATCTCCAGCAATTACTTGGGTTGTTTTGCTCTGTCTTGATATAACCAAGAGAGAAAGGCATGCATTTAAAAAGGGGCCACACTTATTTTTCGTTCTGTATAATTTCTTTCTCATTTGTCAGGGTAAGCGTGGTTTGGGTTTAGAAGAATATTTAGTGCATAGGCAAGACAGCCACTGATTTCTAATAATCTTCTTTCTCAAAATGGAAAACTAAAATGAGGAAAAGGGATATATTACAGTATAAAAAAATTCTATCAGAGGCAGTGTATATTCAATACGGCAATACATGCTCAACTTATATGAGGCCTTGTCTGCCATCTTGCCTCTCCTGACAGTATTACATGCTTGTCTTTTAGTGTAAATTCTGAAAACCTGTGAAATCTGGTATTTGTGCATCTTTGCCTCTGCTTCTAAGTCTTTATTGTCTCATCTCTCAGAAAACACATCAGCCAATTTCAGAAGCAGGCTTTGCATCCATTGTTTGGAAGAAGGATAGACAGTTTTGATTGCGTTTTGTGTTATAAACAACCAACTTAGTATAGAAATAGCTGGACTTATTGCAGTAAAAATCTCCTTTATGCTGAGGGCACTGTTTGCATGAAAAGAAGCCTTCTGTATGTAATGTGAAAGTTTCTGCGACTGAGAACTGCACAGTAGTAGTAGTAGTTAGGGCTTTATTACTTAGTTCTAATTTGTATTGATGGCCTAAAAAAAGTAGCATGCTTTGCAGTTCTATGAAAGAAAAGATTATAAATGGAGATTAATTATAATTTTGCTAGCTCAGTACTTGTAAAACTAAAGCAATTTATATTCTTTCTCTTAATGATCTCCATTCCTGATTGCAGTAATGTAATCTAATTGTGATTATGATAGTATCTGAATTATGTGGGCCTCTATGTGATTGGAACTACTCTTTGCATTAAAAAGTAATTTTGGAGTAATGATGAAAAGTTACTGTGGAAAATTGGCAAGTAATATATTTTACTCTGTATCTTAAGTTTCTGCTTTCATTTTTGATTATATCTTATAGCAAGGATAAGTATGATACTATATCAAGGATTTATTACATCAAAGACTTATCAATGATAACTATGAGTATCAAGGATGAGCATGATATTATTGGAATAATACAGATATGGTTGAGGCAAGAAATTGAGGTTTTTGAGATACTAGTCTGGGGTTTTTGGAGACAGAGGGGAGACAGAGGAGGAGCCATATCTGTATTCCTGGGAGATGAGAGGAGTGTTTGGGCTGGCATGGCAGTGTCAATTCTGATGAAAGTTAAGCACAATAAAGGTAGTCATGTGGCTTCCTGAATGATTTTTTGGACTTTCAGATCTTTGCTTGCAGATGAGAGAGACCTTCAAGAAAGCCAGAACTTTGACAACGATGGCTTTTAATTACTCTGTTATTGACTGCAGTAAATATGGTGAAACCAAGGAAGGAATACTCACATCTCTAAAGCTAACATACGATTGCTTCTAGTTTCTCGATTCAATAAAGTGTGCTTTATTGAATTGTCTTTCAGAAACTATTTGAGTTAATTCAAGGATTTCAGCCAAGGGTAATAAAGGGTGTTGAACTGAATAGGTATGAAAGATCTAGTGATCTCAACATCATTTGATTTGAAATATTTTTTGAGCCTTATGGCAGGCTGACTTTGAGGGAATGCAAAGTGCACTGAGGAATTTTTATCAGGATTTTATTATAATGTATGGTAAATCTACTGAGGAAAATTGGAATATATTTCAGAAACAGTTGGAGGACATTTGAAATTCATCCTGGTTTAAGTCTAAAGAAGGATAAAGGTAACAATGCCCAATGTGGCTAAGTAGGGTTGTGTAGTAGAGAGTAAGATAAGCAATAAGCACAAGGTGTTTAAAAAAAAAAAAAAAAAAAGTACAAAATCTGGTAAGGTGAAGCAGTTAAGGCTTTATAAGATAGGCAGAAGCAAGCTAAAAGACTAATTAAAAAGCAAAAAAGGGAATGCTGAATGCTAACTGCAGACAAAAATATTTGAGATGATAATAATATTCTGTAAATACATTCCAGAGAATTGAAAGGAGAAATAGATCCACAAATCATGATGGTCTGGACAAAGAGATAACGGATTTGTTTAGCAGGTTTTATTTTTGTGTACAAATGCGCAGAGGCAGATGGATGGATGGATGGGCAGATGGAGAGCTGTTGAACAAAGGAGGAACATTTTGCTTTACATTGCAACATGTGTATCTTCACCTGAGGAACTGACAAAAGTGACAAATATCACAGAATTCATCTCATGATCTGTTAATGTGACCTGATTGGCAGTACTCAGTACAGAAAACAATCCAGTTAATCAAACTTCAAAGAGAAACAGAGCTATTGATAGCATTCCTTTTGGGCAACACCCACAAACCTGGCAGGGTAACCTGTGCCTCTAGAGAAAGCGTGAGCAGGAGCTGTGAAGAAAGCTAAGGATATATCTCAAGTATTTGAGATATCATTAGATATAGTAACCAATTGAGATTGGTGTATTGGCCCCTGGGACTGGCAAGACTGTATTTTAGCCAGGATTTTGCCACAGATTGTCCCTTGATTACTCACTGAACCACCAGTGAGTCCTTTGCTCTGTCCTTGCACCGTACCTTCGACGTGAGTCACCCAACCAAAGCCCGTGTGCACTGTTCCACTGTCAGGTGGGTCTGAAAGGGCTCTGCTATGCCTGTAAGCTGTGTGCTGCTGTATTTGCATGGCCATTACCTTCTCAATTTTGTTGGAATGCGCAGTTAAAAAATAATAGTAAAAAAATTAGAGAGAGAGATTCCTTATGACAAGCTACCAATCTTCACTGTCTTTTTCAGCTTCAAGAGGGGGATCCTAGCATTTCCATCACGAGTTACAAAGAGCTCAAGTCACACATTACTTTTGTTCCATAAAGATTTCTCCTAGCTGTTGTTTTACTCTCCTAATAGTTTTCATAGCAAAGTTTGGGCTAACCTTACGGCTTTGGCCTGGCTGGCAATAATAAAAACGCAGAAGAATTGTTTTCTTCGAGCTATTTCCTTTTAGAAATGTTTTTTGAATATCCAGTATTATTGTGAATTCCCCAATGATGCAGTGATTTTTGCTCCCCCTGCTGTCTCTACAGCAGCAAATTAACCAATCCTTTTGCCCACCGTGAATGTGTATTGGTAATGTGTATGAACAG
The DNA here is from genome assembly GCF_019232065.1 of Centrocercus urophasianus. NCBI lineage: Eukaryota > Metazoa > Chordata > Aves > Galliformes > Phasianidae > Centrocercus > Centrocercus urophasianus. The sequence goes on along the minus strand of NW_024884844.1, from coordinate 11,906,537 downwards.
GGTATTTTTGCTAAAAGCAAACTTCCAGCGAAAAGAGAATGGAGCTGTGCTGTATTTAAAAAGCCAGTCTAGGGAATATTCCATATTTTAGTTGCCAATGGCAGTATGTTCTGAGCAAAAAGTTGACAAAAACTGATCAGGTGGAAAGATTAGTTGCTCTTCGCTGAAGATTACACACACACACAAAAAAAAAAAAAAAAAGAAAGAAAAAAGAAAAAAAGAGAGGAGTTATATTACTAACACTCTTTGGCTCTGAGAATGCATACCTTGGAATTGTTCAGTATTCCTGCAGTGAAATTACTGCTTTATTAAGAGCCACTTTCAGAGGTGAAGGTTTGCTTTGCTTTCCTTCAAAATTAATTGTATTTATCTGGTCAGGTTCTGAAAAGACAAGGGCGACCTGTTTTTGAGGGCATGAAGTTTGTCGCAGTGCTTGTGCAACTGTGGAAGAAATGCATCCTAGGTGGTGGGACAGCAGAGGTGGGCTTCGTTTAACATATCTGCTTCTTAAACAATAAAAGAAAAACAACTAATTCAGGCTAAAAAGCTTTCGAAAGGAGCAGGATGGCAGGAAGATGCCTATCATAGAGGGCCAGTCTCTGAGCAGTGCTGCCCTCCCGAGGTGTCAGAGCTGGGGGCCCTGTGCCCCGCCGAAGAAGTTCCTCGGGTGCCTGTGAGCCATGGAGCGCTTTGTGATAGGCTGCAGAGCCTGCCGGCTGTCAGCCCTCTCCCTTAAGGGAACTTGACAGATCTTAAAAAAAAATCAATTTTAAGCTCACATGCCCCAGTGGGTGCCAAAGCCACTTCAGAGAGGCTGAAAGATGGCTGAGTCGACAGGATTTGACTTCCAGAGGTAGAAAGGTGACAAACTCCATCATGAGAAAGGGGCAGCTCAGGGCCTCCGAGGCCGAACCTGCTCCCAGGATCCGGGGCCTGGCATTGTATTGAACCTATTTATCTCTTTCATGGGCCCAAGGTACCACAGGGAAAGAAAAGTTGTTCAAAAAACGCTGGCAGAATTCAAGGGTGTAAATGATGAATTACTTTTCATCAGCTGAAAGGAAACATACTCCGGAACAATACTGAAAGGGAGCAGGAGCATCTGACCTCCTGCTTCAGAGCAGCCAATATCTTCATTCAAGAAGACAACCATGAAATTACACAGAAAATGGGATTGTCATGAACAGCCCCTTGAAATCTCAGTATACAGTCATTACTGCATGGGAAAAAGCCTTCATCCACACATCATAACTTGTAACAGACAAGGGGGAGGGCTGGGGCTGGAAAACCCTGAAAACAGGCCTTGGAGTTAACAGTCAGAATGTAGAAAATATTTGTTGATTCAAACTTTTCCCCTCTAGTCTCCCAAATCACTGTAAATAGACATAACAATGTATGAGCTTCATAGCAATGCTGGCTTTCTGGCCACAGACGGCTCGTCGGAGCTGTTTTGTAAATCAAAAGAAAGGAAGAGCTAGGGAAAGCCAAACTATCGCTTTATTTATATTATCAGTCTTTGGTGAATGATTTATCATTTAAGGGCTTTGAGAAGAGAGTCCAGAAACCGTTGTCCAATTAGTGCTGCCCTCTTAAACCACATACTATAAATATTCATAATTATCAGAATCACAAAACAATGTTCATCAGGCGCTTCATATTCAGAGTAAGTAACAACTTATTTTCTAGGTTTGCCCAGAAAAGTTTATATTTATCCAAACTAGGCAAGCAAGAGGCTGTTGGTTTATTTGAGAGTGAAACAAATCACAGAGAATGAGAAGCCAGGAATACAGGGATAAAAATGTAAAAAATAACATGTTTAACTGTTTATTTCTTCACTCTTGCAGATTTCTACATTGACTTTAATTAAGCTTGCCCTGGGCTAGTGGGCATGGGGAGGATTTTTTTCTTTTTTCTTTTTTAATTCCTCATTAGACTGTTTTTTTTTTTCCTTGGCTCTCGTTGCTCTAATGACTAGTCCCATTAAATAGGTCAATGGGTTTCTTTTATTTCAAGTTTTATACAGTCTCATATTCCACAGAATCTTAAACACTGAACACCCAAGGTCTTTCTAGGCATATTTCTTCTTTCCTGTTGATGTAGATGCATTTATTGCTCTTTTCCCTTTTCTCCACAGCAGCTGACCTTTCATTTCAACATACCTGCAGGAAGCTCTAGAAAGTCTGGGCCTGCCACGTGCAAAAGTACTTACTGGGTAAGTGCTTGGATGATCTTTGCAACCTGCTGGCAGCAGCAAGGAGAAGGATAAACATGGGAGGTGCTCTGTGTACCCTTGCACCACCTTCCTGTCTTTTCCTTGATGGGGCAACAATGTTGGCAGGACCAAGGGTAATGTAAGTGGACACCCCATATAGTTGGCTTTGGGGACAGTCAAACTGAAGAGTCAAGAAGACTGATGCAAGCACAAGCAGCACATAAAAAGGCTGTTGTGTCAGAGCAGGGCTTGTCTTGGAGGCTAGTGCAGAGCCTCCTACCCAGGGGGCTGGACTGTTCCTTTGCAGGGCTCAGAGGCTCAAATCGATGTGAAGAGAAACATGAAGGAAGTTGCCTTATGAGAGGTTCAGAAAAGCTATTTACCTAGTAAGAATAAGTAATACATAAAAAATCTTCTCTTTCTAGTGGAGGGAAGAAAAGCTGTGTATTAATGAGATAAGGTTAATCAGTGTCAGTCTTGGGAATGTGTTGCATGTGATTTTCCCTGATGGTCAGTCTGTGCTCCAATATTGCACCTAAGATGATCCTGCCTCCATTTCTGTTTTCAAAGAAAAAAACAACAAAAGCACAAACGAAAGAAACTATATGTTCTGTAATGCAGTACAAATAGCTGCATGCATGTGGTTGAAAGCAGTCACTTCAAGGTGCTGTGGATATTTAGAGAACTGCTTTACCCTGTTTTTCTGGGCAGAAATCTTTGTGGAGCACCTTCTAAGACATTGGATCAGTGCCATAGGTTTTGCTGTGATAGAGCAGTGGCTCTTTGCTTGTGAATAATTCATACCTATAAGAGAGTTGGATCTTATCTGAAGGCTTTCCAGGTTACATGAGTTGCTGCATCATGAGCAAGTTGATCCAGCAAATATTATGAGCTGAGAGTTAATTAACTCCGCTACCAACTCATCACCAGGTCCTTGAAATGCATTTTTTCATATGGTCTTTTAGTGAGGTAGACCATTCTTGAACTAAATCATACTACACAAAGTATTTACTGTCACTAATGCATCAGGTAAAAACATGGAAGGCAAGCATGAGCTAACAGGGAAATATTATGGTCTTTGTTGTACATGATTGCCATTACAGTGCAATGCGCAGGACACAAGGGGATTGAGAAATAATTCAAGATACAAATTCAAACTCTGACCCTTCCGTACAAGTTGAACAGTAGGTTTGAACTGAAAACGTATGAGAGTCTCAACTCATATGTCCTACATCTGTAATCAAATGGTTTAAATTGTGAATGAATTGGCTCATCTGCTGGCTCTGTAAGGAAGCCCATGCAAACCTTCCTCCCAAGCCCTGTGCCTCAAGCAATGTGCCTTAAGCATGAGTAGATGAATCTTACAGTCTAGCTTCAATTTGTAGAGTAATTAGGACCTTGACTGTGACAACCTTTTAGCCTGTCAGCAGTCGTGGTTTAGCTCATAGTTAAAATGCCAGTGGCAACAATATTGCAGCTATTCTAAATATATCCATATTTTAAGTAGATGAAGTGATATGTGGTTTTGATTGCTCTTTCCTCCTTTAGAGCTGTGCAGTGATGAAACCAGCTTTCCTGCAGTGGGAAATTAGGGAACCCCCCCAAAATATAACCAAAGAGTGGCAGCAGTGTATGGTGAATACGAACCTGTCAAAGGCTCTATTCCACAGCATAGGATATGTTTTATTCAGATTTAAAAGACTAGGTGGGTACAATTAATCAAGCAATTTGACCACGGAACATTCTTTCATGCTTCAACAACATGACCTCAAACTACACAAACTGTGCAGCTGAAATGTAGCCTCATATACTGAGCTTTTATATTTTGTAACCTGCATGTTTTTCAGCACATTGTTAAGGAGCTATCGTTATTCTAATTGTAATTAAGTCACTTGAAATAAATTTGAAAATAGTAAACTGTAAAGATATCTAAACAGGGAGCTGGTCCATTGATTTTATGGCTAAGTCATCACCTTATGTAGAAATGATTCTCACACACCACAATTGATAAATGCTGCTTTTAGATCGCCAGTGAAAAAATGCTTGAAAACAAAAACTGATGTAAATACCTCTGATTTTGAGCACAGTATCCCATGCAAGTGCAACATGTGGGCCAGTATGAGGGAAAATTGAATTTCTGGCATACAGATCAGTACTGTAGATGAAGGAACTTCATCTCATTGGTAAACATAGTTCTTCCTTATGGGGAGGGGAATGTTCTATCCTGACCAGAGTTTCTAAAGTATGAGGCACCAGAGAGGTAATTAGTGGGGTTTTCAAAACTGTCTGGGCACTGGATGCCAATTGAGTTTCTAGGTGATTTTTGAAAATGATGCCCAGAACCCATCTGCATCCCTTGGCACCCAGATACCTTCAAAATGTCAGGTTTAGATGTCTGCCTCCATTGGTGATGGATACAGTCTGTAGCACAACTAATTGTGACTGACAGCACAAAAGGACAGGTGCAAAATTAAAGCACAAGTCTAGAGGTTTGGTCCCATGTAGTTGATGGACATTTAGTATACTTTTAATGTCTCGCTTGCACTGGCTCCTTAATTAAATATTTTTTTTTTTTAGATGGAGCAGCAGAAATCAACTTCTTTGACTGATATGAATCCTGTTTACTCTCCAACTCTGAACTCAGCAGGTTAAGTAATTGGGAGACAGAAAAGTTCCTATACTTCTATTTCCAGCTGGTGGTACACAAAAGGCAGGAAGTTATCTCATTAATGGGGCACCAGCTTTATGCAAATTATAGTAACAAAAAGGCTTCCCTTCATACTTTTCATAAATTACCTAATAAAGTAGGAATAAATGGCCATATTCAAGAGCCTTTGTTGTATTTTTAGCACAAGACTCTTTCTGTTACTGCAAATATGACTAAATGCGCCTTGTTCAAAAGGGATGTTTATGAAATAAGGCCACTCAAAAGCTTTTATTCCTTAACAGCCTTCAGTTACTTTTATGGCACAAAATTAACATAATTAGTCACAGAGAATAGATGACATAAGCAGCGTGCCATGCACAAAAGGGGAAACCAGTATCTAAGGAAGGTATTTTGAGAGATCAAAAATTTTCAAAGTGCTCAATACTAGAAGGTCCTTTTTATTTGTGCACAGCCTTAAGATACTTTCTTACTCCGTGAAATTCACATAATGAGATGCAGCAGACAGATGACATTAGCGATGAGCCATTAGAAAGAGGTCAGTTTCCTCTGAAAGATAGTCACTGTTCCTGCTCGTCATTAATTTGCAGCTTCAAAGCAGTGAGCATATGATAGTCTGGCATGTTAAGCAAGTTGCAGTTATCTTTAAATAACCATTTTTTTCCAGTTATTAGAAGCTAAAGTTTTTAAACTTCTGACTGAAAGCAAAATTAAAGCACGCAGCAGTGTAAAAAGGCTGTGGAGAGATTAGAAGAAGGAAATCAAATATGTTTTATAAATGAAGTTAGCTTTTCCCTGGGGAAAGGCTGTCTTAACTTTATGAAATTTTGGGTTGTATGTAGACCTCATAGAATTGATTGCTGGATAAGAGTAAAGCAGCTGTGTTTAGCTGCTACGTACTTGTTGATTAATGTGCTGATCTATAGGGCAGAAATGTACAACTACTTAAATGATGCTGAAGATGAGAAACAAAGATATCAGAGGAGCTTGAGTGAGGTGAGAAAAGGTAAAATGATCTGTTTATCACTTGGTGTGAAGTTTGGGTACATCTCTGGTTTGGCAGTGGAATATATTTGGATATTAAAAAGGACTTGGGAGATCTGAATCATGTCTTTGCTATAAGTGATTAGGAAATGCAGAAGCATGGTGCAGTAGACAACTCCAGTGCACACCACTGAAATCTTGTTATAAAAAGTCTTGTCACATCTCCAAATAATGTCACATGTCCAAGCGGGTACTAAAAAACGCTCTTGTTTTATAATAAATATCCTTTCATTTCTAGTCTTCCCTTCATACTTAATGCTGGAGCTATGTCATGGGTGAAGCCTCAGAAGGATCCCAGTTTAAGCATTCCAGTCTCATTGTTTACGCTCACACTTAGTCATGGTGCCTTAGCAATGCAGAACAGAGGACAGCATCGCTAATGGTTTTACGCTTTGCCAGGGTTAGTAGAATTAACACAACTATAAGGAAATAATAAAGTAGTAACTTGCCCTATACACCCTATTCGCATTATCATTAATGAGAGCCCTTTAGCTTAATTCAGCATGCATCAATGTACCCCTAGCTTAAGAAATGCGTATGTCACCCAAATTAGGATTAATTTTCTTGGTTTCTCTCCATTGCCCTTCTGCAAAGAGCCGTCCCAGCCCATGCCTACACTACTCAACCCACTTGCCCATGTGCATTTTTGGTACATGCTTACCCATCCTCTACATCTTTAGCACAGTCTGTGACACAGCTCTGAACAGGATCAAGGTTGTCTTCCACTATACAGACACCCCACTCTGCTCCTAGGGAGGCCAGGAAGCTATCAAGGTGCTATATGTGCCACGTTCCTTGCCCTTGGAACCAAGCAACTAAACAGTTAATTTACTAATTATAAACTAATTGACATACAGACCCAGAGATCCACATGTGGCCAGCTGCCCATTAGTGGCATTGGCATTTTGCAGCCCATGGCTGGGGAGGTCTCAGCCCTAGTAGGTCAGATGTCTGAAGCAGGATGGGATGGAGTTAGGCTAGAGCTCCTATGGAAAATCAGCTTGCTGCTCAAGCTTGGGGGGCTATGATTCATCTGTGGTGTTTTAATTTAGACTGGACTTTCGTTCTGTGCTGTGACTTACTTGGAATGAAGCAGGTTTCACTGAGCAAAGAGAAGTGCAGGATGTTTTACAGTCTGACTGTGGGCTAGGTTGTTTTGAGTCTCATTTAGGATTACCAGTGATGCTATTTTTTTTTTTTTTTTTTCAGATAGTTGAGTCAGGTCGTAGATGTATTATGACCAGTTGCATTGCATACGCATGCAAATTTTGGATGCACTGTTGAATCCATCTATTAATTTTCTTGAAGCCTTGGGATACCCCAGTTTGATGTCCCAGCCTGGTTTGCCAGGAGCATTTCCAGTGCTACCTGCAAAATTTGTGGAGCTCCAGCTGAATTAAACTGGTGCTTCCAGTTGTGCATTTATCTAATGCCAACACAGCTTCAAAATGACTGATTTCCCAACAGAGTAATTATCAACATGGGATTACCAGTATTTTTAAGAAGAGTGGATTTACATCAGAGCCCTGTTTTCTGAGCAACCTTATAGCAGAGACTTCCCTCTCTGGTCAGCACCAGGGGACTTACTCTTGGGGTGGAGCTTTCTGAAAGTTCAAACCTTCCCAATGCAAGAGGAAATTGGACCAGCTGAGAAATTAGGAACCAGCTTGTCAAATGAGCACACACACAGTTAAGACTGTAAAATAAAGAGGAGATGAACAAACTATTCCTTCCCTCTTTCTCTTTCTCTTGCAAACGCTGGGGCATTGCAGACTTACATTTAGGACAGTGCTCTCTCTCATTTTGTAAGAGCCATCCTTTCACTTTCCGTGCTGTGCTTTTTAATAGTTATTTAGGTATGGGGCAATAGTTGTGGACCGCTCTTATAGGGCATATGAAAGAATCTGTTCATAAAGAACAAGGGGAGAGACTGGACAGATGGTGTTTCATTAATCTTAACCCCTGGCCCCTACTTGCTTGGTTAACAGAGACATATCACCAGTCGTTTTGAGTGTAGGAAATCTTATTTCCTTTCTTAGGATGATAAACAGAACAGTATTCAAGCCTCGATAAGTGGCATTGAGTTTCAATATTTTGGCCAAAATTTTATTTGATTATCATATTTTCTCTGCAGACGAAAAAGTTAAATTTTTAGGAAAAACCTGAAATCCAAAACATTTTGCTTCAAAAAGTAAATATTTTGATTTTTAATTTTTTTTTTCTTTTTTTTTTCTTTTTTTTCCAAATGAAGGCTTTAGCCCTGTGGGTCATGCCCTGCAGTGGTACCCGTGGCTCTCCCATCCTCCCATTTAAACAAACAAAAGGAAGTCATAGAGAAACAGCTTCTCACATCTCCTTGGGCAGAGGTGATACAAAGTCCTTTATGTTACTTTTGTAGGTGCTCAGCACTTCGCACATTTAGTACTGACCTGGTGTAGGGAGCCTGCTTTGGCAGGGGGGTTGGACTCGATGATCTCTGGAGGTCCCTTCCAACCCCTACAATTCTGTGATTCTGTGATAAAGACTGCCAAAACCAGAATCCTCACTGTTCTCTTCTTGGCTCTTAACCTGTAGCAGGTTATCAATAAGTTGGGAGTAGGACCTGGGTAAGGTTCACAATATGAATTAGTGTGTTGGCCTGCCTACCTTTATATGGTGCAATGCTACAAATGTTTCTAACCAAAAGAAAAAGCCGGAAGAGCTAAAATTTATTTACCAGTGTGCCCTTGGTAGAGATTGCACATGTGTCAGGATTTCACCACACATTTTCCAAGAAATTATTGAATCTTTACGTCCAAAAAGTCAAACAGTTACTATCAGTTGTTCTCAACTTGTCTGTGCCAAAATTGGTGAAACTGATACCAGCAAGTTTTCAATCTATTTTTACATATTTTGCATGCAAAATATCACGTGGTAATGCAGAGATGGAAGCTTATTATACCAAATTAAAAAAAAAAATGTTTGGATGGGTTAGGAGAAGGGGAAATGCAAGCATCCAACTCATGATGAAATGAAGAGCACTGAAAACTGATGAAATGCTGTTGTTATTCTGCCAAATCAGTGAACAGGTATGCACATGGGCAATAAATACCAGTGCAGAGATGTGTAAGATGCAAACCTGTTCCAAAAAATGATGTACTCTGAAAAGAAGGACAGGCTACAAGATCAGTTTGATGTGAATGTGGAAGAGATGGAGAAGGACTTTTCTGCTATTTGAAATATTAATATTTATTACGGGCCTTTTATTAAGTTTCTTCAAGGAAAAATATAGTTTGTGATTCATTCATACTTTTTTTTTTCTGCTATGTACCTCTGTGAATTTCTACTGTTCCATTTTATATTCCTTATATAAAACTCAAGTAATATATCAGTATACAACCTATTCCCAAATGGAAATTTTCATCAAGAAGAACTTATTAATTTTCCATTTGGCTAATTTGTTCTAACAGGACAAACAGTTATAGTATAACCACAAAGGTATCTTCCAAAAAGATGGATAGAATTTGTCTTGGTTCTTTGTTCAAGTATCTGAAGTGCATAAGAATTAACATTTGGGCACCCTGAAAGCATTTTACATTATATTATTTTGGTTTTCCTTTTCTTTACTTTCTTCCCCGTGGAAAGAAAAAAGAAAAAATCCTGGTTTGGTTTGTAATTTTTTTTTTTTTCTTCAGTGAAATATAGAAAATATCCACAGACATTTTTTTCTTTTTCAGACAATCTTTTCTTTGAAAAAATATTATACACCAAATCCCAGCATGCTACTGATAAAGAGTTCAGGTTAGTACTTGACATTAAACAGTGGGAAAGGCTTTGTGAGAACACTTAGTTGACCTAATAATACTCCTACTTACATCAGTGGGAGTAAATTTAATCAGTGCTGAGAGTATTTCAAAGTCTCATACCTAAAATGTCAAAAGGTGCTATTTCAGAACATTGCATTTGAATCTGATTATGCAATTATTTATTGTTTGGTATTTTGGTTTTTTTTTTTGACAGCAAAGGTGCTGTATTTAAGTTATACACTGAAGTGGAGATTTTAGTGGTTTGAAGGTGGTGATGCACTGGAACAGGTTGCCCAAGGAGGCTGTGGATACCTCATCCCTGGAGGCATTCAAGGCCAGGCTGGATGTGGCTCTGGGCAGCCTGGGCTGCTGGTTGGCGACCTGCACACAGCAGGGGGTTGGAACTGGATGGGCACTGTGATTCTTTATCAACCCAGGACATTCTAGGATTCTATGATTCTGTGGGATTGATGCAGTGATACTGGATATCATCAGTTGCTCAAATTAAACGATTTTAATTTCTGTAATTTTCAAGTACTTTATCAGCCACTGTTGATAATTTTCTATTATTAATACAGTGACAGCAAAAGCAATTTTGGAAGAGAGACAGAATGCGGAAGTGCTGCTGGGAAAAATGGAAGGCTTCAGGACATTTTCTGAGATTCTTGTAGTAAATGGAAACCACTGGTAAGGAAAGAAATACAAGGAAAGAAGATATTAGCAATTTCTGCATGTCACATTTCAGAATGGATTATTTCTGCTTTAACTAATAAGAATCTATAGAACGGAATGAGAGAATTATGAATTGGATGTTCTTGTTAAGGTCTAGTTCAGTTTAATTAAAACACGAACTCTAAAGCAATATATATATGTACATGTGTCTGTAGACACGTAGTCTGGTTTATCTATCAACATGCATACAAACCAATATATGCAATACAGACACCCTTGTTCATTATACCTAAACTTTGGCTTGAAACATAAAGCTTTATACATTATTTTAAACACGTTTTTAACACATGTTAATAATATTCATGCTGCTGCTTTGAAAAATCTGCGAGATGTAGTTAATGAAGAGAAACTGCAGCATAAATTGCATGTAAAATATGCAATCCACAACAACATATTTTTTCTCAGGCTACAGTTTTTTTTACATTAAACATCTTTTGGCTTGTTTAAATTTATTTGCTTTTGTTTATAAAGAGCATCATCAACCACCACTGCTTGAAACAACTGCAAGTAGTAAACCAGGCAGTCTTCTTTCTTTAATAAGATTCTTTGGTTAAAAATAGATTTTAAGTATATCTCACATTAAAAGATGTAAATCCTAATGAAATTGCTGAAAATGTTTCTCATTTTCAGTGCTTTTTTTCCCATAAAGCCAAACAGTTTTCCCTTTTTCTTTTTCTTTTTTTTTTTTTTTTTCTGAAGTTTCAGGAAAGTATTCATAGCTTCTTTCTGCTCCTGACAGCAGATAATCCATTGTGTATTTCCTGACCTGTGGTTTACTAAATGCATGTCATCTGGAGGTCCATTTCAGACACTTGTGCTTGCTCCAGTAGAGCACAAGATCATGTAATGCAGAACATGATGTTCCCTGTTCTTCATTTATTCCTGATGCATACTGGTTATTCCTAACTAAATATAAAGTTTGCACTTTTCCTTCTATGCTTAAATGTAATTTTGTAATTTCTGCCATTTGACAAGATGTTTTGAGACCTAATTCTATTGCCTAATGTACTGGATGTTCGTCTTTGCTTGGTGTCAGATTCACATGTTGTGCATATAGAGGAAATATTTGTATGAGCTAGTGCTCAGTACTCAATCTGTACTCAGTACTCAATCAAAGCATTCATGGTTTAAGAAATTAGTCCACCTTAACAATTGCTTAGCTTTATTAGTGTTATTATTATTTGGGGAACTTTCAAGACTACAATTTAGGACAGAGTCCTATTGTCGTAATACCCTGTAAAAACACACATGGAAACAGATACCCTGATACAAATAATCTGATGAAAAAATAGACACAGTTACAGAGTGTGACAAGTGGTGATTTATATACTATCTACATCACCCAATCAGTCATATTAGCAGTATTTGCAGCTTAACAGTTCTCAATCATTTTAAAATGTGTCAATAAATGGGTTTATGTGCACCTTGGAAGCCATTCTTCATAGAGCTGACTTCCTAATGCCACCATGGAAGTCTCAGATATTGAAAAATAGGTGAAGAGAGCCTTGGACTGGACATGGCATAAATACACACAAGTGTAGGTGTGAATTGTGTCACAGGACTGTGACAGATAAAGAGGCAGTGAATAATACAGAAGGAGAGGTATAGTGCTGTAAAAATAAAAGGATAGGCAGAAATGAGCCTAGGATAGGTGGATATACGATCATATAGAATCCTATATAGGATAGGATTGTTTTATGGAAGGGCTTGTTTAAAAGCAGGAATTCCTTTTCCTCCAGGACTCATAGGATTTGTGCTGGTCCTACTGAAAAGGAGAAAGTGGCAGTCCCACTGTTGATTATTTCCCTTTTCACTGAATTGACTTGGAAGTCAATTTACCAAAGGTAGGAAAACATAAGTTCTGTTGTTTGGTTTGGGTTTTTTTTGTTGTTGTTGTTTTGTTTTGTTTTTTAATGTGGATGTTAGTTTAAATATTATTGTTCTACTTTGCATGTCTGTATTAACCCAGTCTTTTGATTTTCCAAATTGGTGTTTTAAACCCCTCTGAGCTGGTGAAAGAATGGAATCCAAATGAATAATTTCGGATTTGAGCTGGCGCCTATGAGAGATAAAGAAGCAAGAGTTGATTCTGTGTTTTTGAATTGCTTCTTTCAATGCAAGTCCTTTTGAACTGTTTTTATTTGCCAGCTAAGGTTTCTCTTTCAGGGGTGTGCTTCTTTGTACTAAAACTACTCAGGTGAGCAACAAACTGCAGTGTCATGTAGTTGCAGATTTTTTGCTTCTGCAGCTAAAACCAGGACTGTTTTGTTCCTTTCTCTTGCTGTTTTTGATGCTCCGCTGCCTGATTTATTTGTGTTGGGAGATACCTGAAGCCTAGTGGTGTAGGATAGAAAAAGTAGAGGGAGCTTACCTACAGAATTGTAGGCTTTTGTTGAAGGTCTTCAGAAGAAACACGAGGCATATTTGAATTTGAAGCATGATCTGCATGAAGCAGATTATTATAAAAAAGTTTGAATTTGGGCTAGGAAGGGGCTATTTAATTTGACGTGGATAACCTTAGCTTAGAGAAAATGAGCCTTCATAAGTTTATGTGAGTTGCTGTTCTGGAACTTGCCAAGCAAGGCAGTTTGCTGACTTCAGAGGTACAGCTGACTTTAAGATTTGCAGTCAGACTTTAGCCCCTACATGTCACCTCACTCAGCAGGATCAAATTTGAGCAGTTTGTACAGTTTTTCTGTTATAGTATCACACCCCCAACTTGCTAAGGATTGCTGTCTGAAAGAAAGAAAATAATGCTTATTTTTAAAATCTGAATTAAAGAAGGGAACAGGCACTGAGAGCCACAGCTAGAGGTCATTTATAATGGAAAAAATTGCATACGCTCTCCCACCTGTAGGCTGTGGCTCAGCAGTACCTGCTGAGTTGTGAGCACGTATATATTCCATGGACTTCCCAATACGTATCTTTTGATTAAGGTACATATGTAAAGGGGAAGGCCACCTTGAATCAGGCTGGGGAGACATGCAGCCCAAACCAGTCAAGAGTGTTGTGCTTTTCCCCTCGTGGTGACTTGTCCAAGCTGGGGAAAGGGGTATGCTTCTGCAGCAGAAAACATAGGGAGCAAAGGAAGAATCCTATTAATGCTGGCTGCTCTAATGCAAAACCAGATTTCATTTTTAGACTTCTATTTTCTACTTTAATTATATAAATCTGAACATACTTTCGAGATTATGAAATAAGAGCTGAGAAGCCAGTTATTTTTCATCATTTATTTTTAAAGCAAATTTATCTTTGAATTGTCATCTGTTAAAATTCCTGAGAAGCATACCACAAATGAGTACAATATGAACATGATTTTCCACGCCAGCCCAATTCAAATAAGTGATGTAAAGATTTTGTTTTATTTTATTTTTTTCAGGATTCCTTAGAACAATTCTACTGAACAGAAAGTGTGACCAGTTCCACCTGAGTAATACCTGGGTCATCCTTCACGTTAGATGTGCACACATATATTCGTAAGTAGACACAAAACTAATGCTAAGCTCAGCCATGTATTGGCAACATACACTCATTAAATCTTCAGTATAACAGATTCTGAAACCTTGAAATACTCTGTAGAAAGGAAGAGCTATGGAAACAAAGGAAAGAACTAAAAAGTTCTTTCTTTTCTTTAAAAGAAATGACAGGGAGCAGGATCCTAAATGCTTCCCTTCCTTTCTGATAGCCATCTCCCATTTAACGTCCTAAACTTGAAATTTTGCTTCATATATTTGGATTTCCAGGAAGTATTACCATCATATTGTATTAATATAGGAGAGGGTTGAGGGAGAGACTGTGAAATTTTAGAAGTATACTTTATGTTCCTTTCTTACCATTTTGGGTAAGCAAACTGTTGCCCTTTATACTACAATTTTGAGAAGCTTCTGTAGCACTTACCCCCTTTCAACATAACCGTTGCATTTCTTTCATAGCTCCTCTCCCCAGCAATCATTAGGGATGATTGGTACACTTTCTAAACTCAGGCTTATTGGCAATATAACTACCATCTGTTTTATGCTTGCTGATAGTTTCTGTATGTTTCTCTCGATAGTTGCAGGATTCTGCTCTCTGTTAAAGCTCTCCAATCTCTTTACCCTTTGCTGTGTCACAAAGAGAGAAAGTTGTGACCCTCAAGTCCTGGTCACCATATGTCACAACATATAATGTCCTGACTGCCATTTGTAGGTCAACTCCGGTCTGAACAAGCTTGTTTGGTCTCCCCCATCCTGAAAATTTGAAATTCCATCTGGTTACTTAACTATGAATTCAACAGATATTTTATTTAAGAATGGCCACATTTCTCCTTCATGTGCAGTTTGCTTCCTTCTGCCAGAGTGCTTCAGAGCAGTTGGTGGCATCTGTTTAACACCACATTTATCACGATCAGGCACTGACTGTTAATATAGCCACAGAGCACTTTTACTCTACAAATCTTAGAGTATATCTATGCCAAATATCTTAATTTCTTTTTTTGAATTATGCTTTTTGCATTAATAAGGCACACTTACCTGTGTATTACCTGGCCAAGGTTATTTCAATGCAGACTCTACCCTGCTGTTTTCTTGCCCCAGTCAAACCATTCTTCCCCCTGTGGATTTTCTTTAACCGGAGTCTGTGCAATAATGTCATCTTTCTAATCAGGCAGCTAAAAGTGCTTTTTCTCTGTGTGGATTGAATGATTGCAACTGTAAATTAAAACCTAGTTCTTCCTTTGTAGCTTAAATATTTGGCATCTAAAATATGCCAAAAAGTGATTACTTTTGGGGGTCCAGTGAAGGAATCCAACTGTGATATAAAGAGAAAGGAATATGAGAAAAACAAGCATTTATCACTTTGCAATTTACATACCAAGTTTAGCCCAGCTATGATTTAAAACAGCACATAGAGCTCCTAAATTGATCTTTGAACAGCAAAGTTGAGCTTAACGGTAGATATGTCATAAGCATTGTTAGGAAATACTAGAATAAAATAACAACATTCATTGCTGATATCTCCTTGAAGCTTATTAACTCCTTGGTGCTAAGAAATATAATTTGATGTCACCAACTGTTGCAGTGTGTTTTTGCACAAGCTCTCATGGACTGAGTCGTCCATATCCATCTCCAGCGGGTCACAGTGACAACTTAGCACTTTGATTAAAGGTTGCGCTCTTTATTTAGTCACTTTTGTTCTACTTGGAAGTCTCTTCTGGTTAATACATATTTTGAAGCCAGAACCTGTGCTGGACTCTGTTGTTAACCAACCTTCTGGGACAGAAAAGTCTAAACCCAAGTACAATTATGAATCGGATAGAGAAAGGAAATTGGAAGGAGGAACTAAAGATATTTTACTGTTATGAATCAGTACACAAATACAGATTTATAGTCTGCATATGTGTTTTGTTTTCACTGATGGTTGTAACTAAGGACACCTGTAAGTCAGGGGAAAAGGGAAAGAATGAAAAATGAATGGAAGAAAAATGTAATAATATACGGCATTTTGGAGCTGATTCGGAATCTGTTATGTGAGACTTAAAAATTAGTTGTTCTTCTTCCTGGAAAACCTGTATCATTTTGCTGGTGCACTTTAGTGTAAAGTATGAAATATAATGATTTTTTTAAAAGATTCTTTCAGTGTTTCCAGCGGAAATGTTGAGCTAAGTGTAGAATTTGTGGGATCAGTTGGCTTATAAATAATGATCCTTTATGCTGGCATTGGGAAATACGTGTTCCCACAGCTAGTTCAATAAAGCAATTAATATCAATGAATGCTGAAGAAAGCAAATCTCCATTCACTTTTGTCTGGATTAGTTAACATAAGAAAAATCCCATCCCTCTCCTAGAATATTTAGCCTGCTCCTAGGAAGACATGCTAATGAAAGGTAAATACAGTGTGCTGCTTGACATATGTTTGCCATTCTTTCCCGCTCCTCATGTCCCACACTTTCCCTCTTAGAAAACAATTAACATTTTTCTGTGGAAATCTTCGCTGTAGCAATTTTGTTTCCTGTATCCCTCCGTGCCAAACCTGTCTTGTCATTAGCCCTCAGCATTCCGGCTGGTGTTTCTAGGTTAGTTCCTGCTCAGCTGAATTTCATTACGGAGGGGGCTTCACCTCCCATACTCGCAGATAATGTGTCTTAGGCACACAGGTCTGCTGAGTAAAACCTTAAAACCTCCCTATTTCCTTGGCACTGCCTTCAATTCAAGGGCACGTGTTTCTCGTCTCACAGGGCATATTTCTGTAGCCCGCGTAAAGTTGTCTACTGAAGGAAAAGGAAGGTCTGTTGAGGGAATGGGTGTGGTTTCTCTGACCTCATCCAACAGCAATGAATTTGTGCGTTCAAGCCTCTGTAGATCAAATTTTTTTGATAAAACGGAGTCATAAAACAGCCCTGAACTTTTCTTGCATTTGGCTGCGTTATCTGAGATTTCACACACAAGCAGTAAAAAGCTTAAAAGATTTTTATCTCGTAGCAGCCAAGAAGTGTGGTAATAAGGTAAAGGTTGAGAAGCATTGTTGGCATAAGAAATCCCCTGCTTATGCTGGATTTATAACACACCCAGTTTAGTAAGAACTGGCGCTGCTGAGCATTTTCTGACAGTGCTGGGATAATATATTGCAAAAGGCAGCACGGCCAAGTCTCACACCTGAGAAGTAAGGCACACTTCATTCTGCCGATGGAGAAACCTAAATCAAACCTTAACTTTACTACAATGCAATTACACCTCTCTTAGGAGCCCCAACTGTACAGAGCTGAGGTATAAAACTTGTGATTTTGGTATACTGTAAGAGTTTATTAACCCCTTAAGTATTTGTATATGCTCTGATTTTGGAGGGATAGCCTTTTAAAGTTTACTAGGCACGTTTCAAAGGAAAGTAATAGTTTCTGGTGGGTGATGCTACGGGTGTGAGGCCAAAGCAGGTTTTCAATGAAGCTTAATTTTCAGAGAGTAAATAAAACAATATGTGGACCTTTGGACTGCATTTCCTCTCGTTAGTGTGTGCTGTGAGACCTACCCCACGCTTCAGTCAGAAATGCTGCTTGGTGAGAGAATGTACTTTCCATGTCTGTATCTGTGAAAGTCTGATATTGCTCTTTAACATTCCCTTAGCTTATCTGTGAGCTTCCATACCTTGCCACAATCACCTCTCCTTTCTCCTTGCAGTAGGATTAATAAAAAAGATGTATTGTTATAATGAATGTATGCTAAAGCTACAGAGGCAGAAGAAAATAAAAAGTTTTGTGTGTGCAGATGTGTGAGCTGCACCAAAAAGGGAGTGCTGAATATGAACTCGTGCACGCTTGTATTCTGTGTGCTATTTCTCTTCATCATATATACTCTTTTTCTAAAAGATCAGATTTCACAGCCTTTAGTTCTTGTGATTTTACTTAGCTAATCTTCCTTCCATATTTCATACTGTGTTACTATTCTCGTGTATGCTGTTTTGTACCTCCAGTGTTTTCCAAGCAGAAGAGAAAAAACAGAGGAGTTCAAGCCTCCCATTTGATCTATTATTATGACAGTGGGAAGTTTGACTTAAGAAAAAATGTAGTTGGAAAAGAAATAGAAGTAGACATATTAAGGCTGCAACAAGAGTTAAACTGAAAAATGGACAGTTTTTCTTGTAATGTGGGGGTATCATTGAGATGAAGACTACTGATACAGCATTTTACATTTTTATTTCTTCGGTTTCTATAAAATTGATTTTTTTCATTATGCATCATTATTGCATGATAAGGAGCATAAGATAAAAGAACCAAAACAATATTTTGCTTCCAGTTTGGTCAAACCTAATAAAAATTTCAGTTTGTCATTTCAAAGAGAAATAGTTCATTTTATATCAGCTTGACAGTCATCTGTGCCAGCTTACGTCGATACTTTTAAAGACTTAAAACTGAAGTTCCTCAGACTTTGCTTTTCTGGTAAACGCTAAATTATGATGTTGGTTTATAACTGTCTATGATGATCAGCCCAACAGGTTGAGTTACTTTAATACATCATGGAGATTCTGTTATTTTAGGGTAACTTAGAAGTTGGTGTGTGAAATGTTGGTCTGCAGGAAAAGACTGAGTCATGAAACTGCCATCAGATTTTCAGCTTTTTGCTCCTGACAGCTCTAGGGAGAGCTAGCACGTGGCCTCTTCTCCCCACTCTACACAATATTAAGCAGACTGCTGTCCACTATGGGCAAGAGAGGTCTCCTATACTGCCTGGGAAGTGTTGCTGTTTGCATGGCTCTTAAATCAGCTCTATCTGCAAAGTATTGGAGCATTTTCAACAAACAACACCAACACCCCCCAAAAAGCTTCCCAGTGTTCAAAAACTGGATATTTTGTATTAAATAGGGCAACAGAACCTAGTAGCCTTTTAATTGAATGGTGAATTATAATGTAATGTATATTTTGCCACTTCTGTGTTTTGGCTATAATTTTAAAAGACGTTGGATCTCTTTTTTCATAGCTACGAGGCACTGCACTTCCAACACTGCTGAATGTCATGGAACAGGTTTGGCTGAAGTGCAGACAGCAACAATACAGCATGTACCATTTCTCCCTGCCCTGCAAAAGCACTGTTGAAATCTGCAACTACTGGCTGATGTCATTTTTTTTTGCTTTCAAACAGAAAATAAAAAAGTTACAAAAACTAGTCAGCACCAGAAGAAAGTATATGGCTGCAGTAGAGGAATTTTGGACATTTACCAATGTTGCTTTTCAGGTAAAAATATGTCTTCTTTTTCAGGTAAAAATAAACTAACCTTCTTCAGATAATACAGGTAGCAGCAAACTTTGGCTGTTCTGTAATTCCCAAACACTTATCCCCACATACACTTCCTGTTCTCTGACTCTTGTCAGCTGGAAAAGTCATTATCTGTATGGAGAGCTTTGCATCTGTCAGCTGGGAAAGTGATTACTTAAACTGATAGCAATAGCAGTTGTTTTAGCTTAAAATGTCTTGCTGTGTTTTTTGGAGGTTTTCTTTCTTTTTCTTTCTTCTTTTTCTTAATTGTTTAGTCAGTTTTTCTTATTAATTTTGTGAACATCAAGCATCTAAACAATATCAACAACTCCGTTTCCTGCTAGGCAACCATCAGAAATAAACTTTCCCTGATAAAGCACATGAGAATGACATTTGTAGAGGGTGTTCTTTGAATTTTTACTATGACCTTAAAACATAAGTGTTTATTTGCACCCCTTTCTTTTGTCCCTTCTCTTTAAGCTGCTTCATCCCCATTGCTCTTCTGTCCTACACGTGAGAGGCCAGCACTGGTGGTGTAAATTCTGCCCTCGGGTCATACTGCTTGTTCTCCAGGTACCATGGATTCAAAGCTGACAAGAGCTGGAGCCATCCTAAGTATGTTGAGCAGACTGAAAAATGATGTTTTGTTAAAGAAAAAATGGAAGTGTAGCCAGTAACCATCCCTCTTCAAAGTCATCCTTTTTTCCGATCATGTGAATTGCCTTTAATTGCTATGAAGAACATAATAAATATTTTGTTCTTCTGAAAAGTTGTTGTTCGATGCCTCAAACTTTTCTTTATAAAATTGAGGCCAGCTCCAAAATACTCAGAAGTATGACTTCACTGAATGCTCTTAAAATCCATATTTAGTTCCCAAATAAGTAGCCTAATTTTCCGTAACACTGTGTAATCAGTAAGTCTCATTGACCTCACTAAGAGTGTCTGCCTTCTCAGCATTTCCAAAAATGAAAGCAATTTTTTTGTAGTCAAATATACTCAGAGAGCCTTAAGTTTTGAAAGAAAGTACTTTCTGAGGAATACTGAACTTTCTGTTCCTTTTTTTTTTCTTTTTTTTGAGAGAGAGAGAGAGAGAGAGAGAGAGATAGCCATGATGAAGAATCGCATGTGTTTTGCCTTCAGATGCATATATGTTACTGTGTTCAAAGCTGATATTAATCTTTTATTAGATTTGAATTACGTGAGAGGATTGAGATGTTGTGGGCTGTGCAGGAAATAAAAGAACAGTTGTGGGTATGGCTGGAAAATGTAGAAATTCCTATCTCCTCATTTCAGGTGATTTTGGAGTTTAAATGGTGCTTGGATTGGTGTAACGTCATTTTAGAGTTAAATGTTGTCTGCACTATTACCTCAAATCCTGATTTTGTCATTTTTACTCTTATCTTGTACTTCTTTATGACTTGAAACAACTTGTTGTCATTCTGCTATCAAACGAACGATTTGTTATTCTTAGATCTGCTATACAAATAAGGCCATGAGGACTGCTGTGTGTTTATCCTGTGAAATATCACAAGCTGTTATGAGTATTTTATTAAACATGAAGCTTCTCAATAAATCTCATATTTAATTTGTAACAAAATTTAACTGAGAAGAGTTCAGAATACACTCCTGTAACACCCTTTTTCCAGTCAGGAGATGTGAAATTTACCTCTTCTTGTAATCTTATGGAGACAGAATTGTCTTGTATTTAAACCTGTATGCTACAGTCCTCTGTTTCACTAGTGGTGGTCAAACTTCACTTTTATCTTTCCCCATCACCAACATTTGTCATTATTTATGGTCCACTTAAGATTTTTTTTTTTAACCAAAGAGTGTCTTGTGCATTTGCCTTGAAACTTGAAGACAGAATAGATGAACCCGCAAAGCAGTGCTTTATGAGGGAAAAGGAGTAACGTGCTAGGAAGGAAAACCCATGGGAAGTTTGCAGCCCTAAGGCTGAGAAATATTTTAAAATCCTGACAAAGTTCCCTTTCCACCTCTGTAGTGCTGTGCAGCCTTCCAGAGTGTCTTTCTGGAGGCCTCAGATCTGGAAAGGCTGGAGTTTGCTCCTCTCTTAAATCCCTATGAGCATCATCAAGAGGTGGCAGCATTAGCTTTACTGCCCTCAGCTGAGCAGTTCCTATCTCCTAGCTGGGAGGAAGAGGGACCCTGATGCCCAAAGCCACAGCCATGAGTAGAGGTATCATATGGAATGTGTCACTGGAACGTATGACTGTAAAACATGATGATGCAGGCTGGGATGTTATCTGTTCTGGCATCTCCTGATTCATATTTTATATTTCCAGTACCTTCTTGAACCTCATTTTACCACCCCTCCAAATGTCAAGGTTTCCACAGTTTCCTTAGGAAAAACAGTGCTGTAATAACTTCAACATAGATTAAAGCAACCAGTAATTCCCTTCCATTTTAGCTGCTTTCTTTTATTTTATAGTCTGAAGGAAGTTGTATACAACTATCCATTAAATGATAATACTCTTTTATTTTCCTCTGAGCTTTGTTTTTATTTTTTCTTAGTTCAAGTATTTTTATGGTAATAAATGCAGACACTTCCTGTATGTTGCTGTATGCATTTTCCTAACAAGTCCACTCTTCTGCAGCCTTGCATCTTTTCTATAGTTTACACCAACTCAATGCATTACAGAGTGACACCATGCCAGGATATTTCTGCTAGTGCAGAAGTGCAGAAGTAGTTTGCACAGATGAAAATGCTGCACTAGGTGTAAGAGCTGGAAGTTCTGACCCATTGTCATGCTATGAAAATAAGAACCTGTAACACCTGCAGTGTAATTGAAAGTGCCCACTTATTTCATATGTAGAGTTTGTCATAAAAACCAGTTTCACAGGTGCTATCTACACATGTACCACTTGCAAAACAAGTTCTTTATGATTTAATTTTGTTTAAACTCACGCTGTCCTATCATGCAGGAATCACCTGCTGTTCAGCAAGGAGACAGGCTCCAAGTAGCTCAGCTCCATCTGATGTGATAGCTGTATCCTATCCAGTCATCAGTTGAAACCCACCAGTGGCCAGGCCTGGAGCTGGGCTTATTAAACACATTATCATCAAGGTATGCTGTATTATACATAGAATTCAAATTTTTCTCTTGTAAGGTACTCTTTATCTGTCAGGAGTTATTTAAATGTTCTCATGTTATGAGAAGATTGTGAAGGTTTTTGTTTACCAACACTTTGATTAGCAGGCATATGGGCATTTGCACGGATACTACAGGTGAGATACAGCTTATTTATATTATTTTTAAAAGAGTTTTGGTTGGATTTTGAATGTTTTCAGTTCTGTAATATAAAAAAAAATATTTATTTTGCCAGACTTTGTACTCACAGGGAATTAGCATAAAATTTTTTTTCAATAACATGAACTATTAATTTGGTGAAACATTACTTTTCACATCACTGATTCCTCTGCCACTTTCCTTAGAAGTGCACCAACTGTTGAACTTAAAAATAAGCCAATAACAACTTCAGAGAGTGGAATGTAAGCCCATATGATAACTGATAGCAATTTCAGCATCTTCCTTGTTTTGAAAGAACATTTCTGATGTAAAATAAGACTGCAGAACTCATAAAGTATTGGAAATTCATTGTAGAGTGTAATTATCTGACTTTTAATAATTACCAAGAAATGTGTGTATGGAGTTTAAATTTATATTGTTATTTGAATAAATAAGAACAAAACCTTTCAAATGAAAACATAAAAAAGAAATTTTAATTGTATTTACAAAACAGTTACTGATACTTAAATTAGAAAGTTTGGCAACTCATCAGTAGGGATCCTCAACTACCAGCAGAAGCTGTGACTCTGGGTATTCACAGAAGTAGGGAGGAATTTTATCTTAGAACAAGAATGATAAATTGAGTTTTCTCTGTCTCATAAATAGAAATAGACTCACAAACATTAAATGTAATGATATTCTGTACAAATTTGCTTTCGTTACTATTTTTCCACTGTTTTATATATCCAGTGCATCTGAAATCATCTGTCCTTTTAGGAAGATAATAAACCAAACAATAGCAGTCTGTATTGTGAATTAACTAAAAGGGAAGCAGTGCACAACTACTTCATAATGAAGGACAGAATGATTACAGGATTTACTTATATAGGTGGTTTTAATTAGTGATAAGCAAACTGGACAAAAACAATGGTCTTTTTCATATACATTTGTATTCCAGCACTTAATAGTTTGTCTGCAGGAGAGAAACCACATTTCATGATTGTTCACCATTACCCAGTGACCCCCATAGGGCAGTATGAGCTGAAAACCATGTGTTTCAATGGATGTGGTATGGGAGAGATGTCAAATGCTACACTGTGAAGTGATCACAGCATCTCATACATCTTATTAACAAGAACAGAATTCAGTTGCCCAAATGAAAATTGCTCTTGACCAGACAAGGAGACTAAATGAGATTGTGCTATATATCAGTTAAAATACAAATTGCCCCGTGATCATTATGAATTTTTTAGAAGATAACTTCTGTTTCATGTGGCATCAGTGTTCTTGGCATCTCTCACTATGGTATGCAGTCCTGGAATCAGGCCACATTAACCAGCCAAGTATCATTGCCTTTTGATCCAAAAGCACAGGAGAGTAGAAAAATAATTCTCCAATGTCAAAATCTATTTTCTTACTTTTTGCAGTAGTTAACATTTTGTGATATATATGCTCAAGCCCATAATCTTATAATGAAACATGGTATGTTTTATGAGGCTACCAGCACATATGTGGGAAAGAAATATGATGCATCTTTAAACTTTGTAAGAATGAAGATTATTTATGCTTTGTGTGATGTTAGAAGTTAATATTTTGAAATCTTGCTGTGGTTGTGCTGTGTAAAATGAGTGTTGCTGTTGCTTAGGTAACACATCATCATGTCTCATGAACATGGATTCCTAAAACTTGAGAAGTTTGTCGTATCTAGCTCATCTATAGGAGTTGAGTATATAGCTGTGAGTCCTGTGAGTTTGTTTGCCATTGTGGAGAGGTAGTTCTTATTTTGTTGCTTTGTGGTGTAATCAAGTGAGGTCCACAGAAATTAAGAGAACTGTACAATCTACAAATGCAAATGAGATTATTATTTATTGTTTTCTCATACATTATTCTTTTATATTTAAACTTTTTGGTATTTCTCTTATTCTGGAAAAGCTGTCTTGCTTGTCAGAAAATTTATTTCTTAAAAAAAGTATTACTAAATTTGTTTATGAAAGTTTTAATTCAGCAAAAGAAAAACACTTATGAAGTTGAATTGTTCTTTGAACTTTTAACAGTAAAATTTGGTATTTTTTCAATGACATTTGGGCGAATATCTTCTTATGATTCTTGTAAGCTAATTGCTGATGATCATTGTTTCAGAAATGGTTAACAGACTGAAGATTAATTGGTCAGAAAAAGGTTAGTTCTCACGCAAGTAAGTTTGGGTTTCATCTAGAGGTGAAACCAAAAGAGGGGAAAGTCTAAATCAATACTATCTGAGGTTCAGCTGGAATATTTTGAATGAGGATGATGTTATGTATTTGTTTCTCATATTGAAATACACTTACAATGGTCATTAAAGCCCTGTAGTGGCCATTGTCATTATTGTAGCTAAGATAGGAGATGGTAGATATTACCTTATAGCTTTAACTTTGCTTTATTTGCAAGATTTTCAACTCGGCTGAATAATTACTGAAGTCTTTGTGTTGACTTCTAAATTTAAAGCTCTTTTTATTGTTGTTATTGCAAGAACTTGAATTTTTAAACTCTTTAAATGTCTCTCATTCACATTTCACAGTCAAGCAGAAATGCAAAGAGTCTAAGTGACTTTCCACAAGTAATGCAAAAAGTTAACATGAAAATCTGGGCTGGATGCATGTAGGAATATGGTGGGATCTGCGCAGATAGGTACAAACTTACAGGGCTTGTGACCTAACTCATGAAATCCATATAATTTCCTCACAGAAATTGTGCAAAATTGTTTTGAAAGATTAAGGCCTGCTAAGTTCATGCACAGGAGTGTGAGCTGTTCAGTTCTTCAGAGAATAAAGAAAAAGACAAGAGTTTGACAAGTGAGATCGTCCTCCTAAAAAAAAAAAAAAAAAAAAAAAGGAAGTTTAAATTGCAGTTCAGTTGAATGTTCATTTATTCATGTATGTATTTAAAAGTTTCTGTAGCCACTTTCAGGTCTTCAGGTGATCATGGGAGGTACAGATGTTGAACACAGTTCCATGGTAGAACAGTTGCTTCCAGTGTTGCTGGCCATCACAAACACATGTTGTGGAGGCATGTGCCTGAAGGCAGTAAAATGGTCCTGTATAAGACCTAACACAGTGTAATTGAAGTCTAGGTGATTACCAAAGCTCCGTGATTTGACAAGCCTTCCAAAATTTCATTTTCAGCCATGGTCACCACAGCAAATACATTTTTAGTTCTAAATGGTTGAGAAGAAATTTGAGTGTAGTGTTGAAGTCAGGCTGCAACTTGTGAACACTTTCACATCTTTCTTTGGTTTTCACTGAGTATCAGGTGTTGTTCAGCTGCAAGAAGGTTGCCATCAGAGTGGACCACTGGTTCACTATAAACTGCCATGCACTTATCTAACAGCCCTGAAGGTTTTATTACCTTCTATCTTAAAGTAAATTGAACCTTAAACCATGTAGTATTCTTGAACCCTCTGAAAGTTTCCTGTGACTGGAAATACCGACTGCAGGATTAAAAGCCTGCTGAATTCTCAATGACAGATCAAATGAAGAGCAGTGCAGTGTGTCTCGTGATGAAATAATATGGGCGTATAGTAATGCATAATGGCACATGACAGGTAAATAAATAAATTCAAGATGTAAAATAATTGGGAGGCCCTCTTTCTTCCTGTGAAGATCATCAATATACAGTAAGTGTTTTAAAGACCAGCATTTAAATTATTAAGACTGCCAGTTTAATGAAAACGTAACAGCTCGTTTTAATAATTCATGACAACAATTCGACACAAAGCACACCAAATATTTTTAGCATGTGTCTCAAGAATAGCTGTGTGCAGATATCCCCAGTATCAAAATATGCAGTGCTACACACAGTAGTTTCTTATCTGCTAGGTCTGGCAAAGGGAATAAACATTTTTTCCTGATGAGAAAATCAAAGTTGTATGCCATTTCAGTGAAGTCAAGTTGACACCTGCAGAGAAGCAAGTCATGACATTTTAGCTGACTGCTTTCTTTTTCTCCCTGTTGTTGTGTTTAGTTTCCTCATTTTATTTACCCTGACAGACAAAAGAAACCTAGATGAATATGTTTAGAATTTGGTGTTCTTTCTCAATTTTTTTTTTTTCCCTCCCCACTGTTAAATAAGTAGTTCATACATACTGGGCTGTGACAGTTCTACAGGGAAGAAAAACACTTGAACATATTTATATGAAAACACTACATCCCTCCTTTCTCTTGAAATCCCTCCCACCCCCACCCTGATTTCTCAAACCTAGGTACATTTATCAAGATAATAAGGTTCAGATTTTGTAATAAGAGATCTATTTTCTTGTCATCCTGGTGCAGTCTTGACTGACTGAGCTAGTAAGTTTCTTTAAAAAAATATGAATTTAGGATCAATAATATTTACAGCCTCATTTATAAAGCAGAAGTCAAAGGCATGTATAATGCCATATTTATTAAGAGAACTTTCTCCAGAGACTTTACTGGCTAGCCTCTAATCCTACTTCTACTTTTTAACATTTCATTCTCTGTCAAAAGCAACAAAAAAAGTTGCAGGTGTTCATAAATGTAAAGTAGTGCATAAGAAAGTTCACAAATTTTATGTATTATGACCTAATATTGTAGTCTACAGCACTCATCAACTGGGCTTTTCCTGGCTCTAGCGTATTTTTGTTAACTGTGGATACCATTAAAGAATATGTTAAAGATATTGTAATAGAATTGAAATACCTTTTATTACATCAATATAAGTTCCATTTACTGTGCAATAAGACAGTGCTTAATAATTTTATATTGCAAGCATAATTATGATATCAAATTAGTAATTTTCACAAAGTACTTGCATTAGACACTCATATGATACGATACTGTATATTCCACTTCTCAAAATGCCTCAAAATGCACATTCCTTTTAATGGAGAAAAAGCTGAGATGTGGTAGAAGGAAGCACCTCATAACTCCATCGAGCAATTTCTCTAAGGACACTTACCTTCCTCTGGGGTACAGATATTACCTTGATTGTTTTATAACTAGATCCCACTGCACTGTTGATAATGCTAGAAAATTACTGAACTCTAAAAATTATGTCGTCTTCCTCTTTGATGATAATGTCAGAGGTTCCCCAACTAATGCCCTGCTATTCTGAGCAGCCCCTGTTTGGCTTGTTCCAGTGGCACCAGTAAGGCTGTTCCCAACAGAGAAGTTTGTGGACAGGATTAAAGACTCCAATTCAAAAACTCTGAAAATGTGAACTAGTGGAGCTGCAGAATACACTTGTGATGTGGAAAAAGGGATCAATTTGTATCCCACTGAAGTGCAATTCCTTCCAAGGTAGAGCACAGCATACTTGGCAGTGCTGAGCCACATCACTTTTAAGGCAGGAGCTGGAACTCATGCATCCAGGTAATGGAGCATGTGGAGTTTGTGCTTTTTTTCCCCTCTTCTGAGCATTTTTGCGTGCAATTTATTTTTTTATTCAGGTGCTGACAACTTTTGCAATGTAAATTTGTTCGAAGATTTGGCTTTTATCTTCTAAAATAAATGACAGAGTGCTATGAAGATTCACTCCCAGTTTAATAAAGCCTTTAGGAGTCTGCCTTAAATACAAGTTTTCTGTACTAGAAAGCTCATCAATATCTAGACAGCCATGCAAACAGCTAGGAGGCCAGTCCATTAATGAAATGTTAATGACTGAATTAGACCTGTAATAACAGAAGTAGAATGTACTGCTGTGAGTCCATTAACATCAGCAGACCCTGCTGGGAACAAGTAAACACAACATACAAAGGAAAAACTTGTGCTAATAAACAGTTTTTGTGCTGTAAAGGTGCTGGGAAGCATGAGTTGTAAATCCCACTCACTGCTGTGCTAGTGTCATTTTTTTTTGCTTGATACACATTTCCCAATATGATGATAAAATGTGTTTAACAGTACTCATGCAAAGTCCACCCCTGATGGTAAGACAAAGCCTGCTGCCAAACATCCAAACAAAGATGTCTATTGTGTCATGTTGTCAGGATATGTTCAGTGGTAATTGCATTGCAGCCAGCCCAGGTGCGTAGCAGGGAGTGGTAGTTATCACCTGATGGATGGTTGACCCAAGTGAAATAGAATTTATGGACCCTAACTCTGGCCCTTGTGGGCTTCACAGAAAATGCCACTGTTGGAACTAATTACCAGTGCTGTTAAACTTTTATACTGTGCCTTCAAAGTAGATCATGCTTTGCAGAAGGTTTTAACCCCAACAAAGGAGATTAAGAATAGCAACATTGCTAGCAGCTTAGTTGACAACCTTGTAACATATGGTGTAAGTGTTCTTGGCTGCAAAAGTGGACTCAGGATGCATAAAGTAATGACTTCTTGGAATGAGAACTTCCTCTTCCCAAAAACATCACTCACCTTTTTCAATAGAAGCGAAGTGAAAATAGTTGCTTTCTCATCTGGTCCTGAAAACCTCAGTAATTTCCCGCAAGGCAAAAAAACAAACCATTTGCCACATCTTCCCACTGTGCAAAAGCTGCATGTCAAGCTGAATCGTGGCAGCTTTTATAATGCAGTTGTCAATAAAAATTGCACACAAAAAGGAAAATATGTGTCCACAGTATGTCGTACAAAATACAAATTAATAACCCCCAAATTGCTATTACAATATTTGGTCTTTTATTGAACTCAGTTTGGTTCCCTCTTTTTAACTTCCTCAGATGTGCAGCATCAGTTCCAGCTTGCCACATTACTCAGCAGAAAGCCAAAGGGGGGAAATACCAAGATTCTTTCCCCTGAGCTTTGTGGATGTTGCTGCTGTTTCTTCTCCCCTGAAGCTGTTGCAGCATCCAGTAGTTTTGATCCTCTGTTTGTCCCATTCATGTGGCTGCTAACAAGGTTCTCCACTGCCCTCATTCCCTTTCTGTCATCTGATGGCTGTGGAGGGTCCAGAATGACCTAATGGTTGGGGTACAGCAGTTTCTTCTCCATCCATCTCTGATAATACATTCTGGTGTGACTGCCTTCATGTCAACCACGTATCTTTTAATTTTAGGTAGTTTTTTGCTTATCTTTTCTTTCTCATGATTTATACCTCTTTTTTTAGTTGATTTTTTTCTTATACTACAATAAGATTATTGTGTTGTTTGTGGTCTTAGAGTTACCACCATGACACAACTAGTAATAAGAGAAATAGGGAAATTAGGGAAATATATTTGGGAATTGTATTTGAGAATTATACTTGTTATGCTGATGCTGTGGGTGTCCTGCATGGATACTCACCTCAAGGCCGTGGTGGTCCCTATGCAGCTTTGAGCACATCAACCACATTCTGTGTTTCAGGTCTTCATCCTTAAATAGGGATGATAACATCACCCTGTCTTGTGGAGAGAAGGTGCTGCTAGGTGCCAACATTTGTGACCCTTATAAAATATCTTTTTAAATTATATTTTCCTTTTCAGGAAAAGCAACCTCGTTGGTTTCGTAAGTTAAGTTGCACTTACTTTGCTTGTCAGCATGACACTATTTTTCTGTATTTTGATGGTTTTTTGTTTTTGTTTTTGTTTTTTTTTAATGTGCATCCTCAAGCCTTTCCAGCTTCCTTACTACATTTTCACCTGCTGTCAGACTTTCAAGGAGTTAAGTTTTGTACAGTATTCACAATTGTGAACATGGTAGCAAATCTAACATTCAGATCATACAGTGAAATTGTCCTTGAAGAAGAGGTCAAAGACAAGTAGCAACATCTGACAAAAAAGAGCATTTGTTGAATCAGAGCTGATGAATTAATCTTCAGTCCTGAGCCCTTGAGCACACAGTTTCCATTCTGTGCACCTGGTAAGGAAAGAGAAACACATGGCAGATTTTGTATTTGATGATTGTAAGGTGAAAATCAAAATATTAACTAGAGATAAGCTTTTCAAGTAGTACACTCTCCATAAAGCATGTTGATGCAAGTTATTCAAAATACTGATGTAACTATAGCATGAGTTATTAAGAAAACAGCGACTTCATTTCATATTGGTCAAGTTGGCATTTTTCCTGAGTTTGGTGCAAACAATACAGATGCAGATGGGTATCCAATAGTAGGACCTCCATGAACGGTAGAATCTTTTTTTCTTTTTTTTCTACAACACTTCAGATGTGGTGCATCTTCCTTGACTTTAAGGATGATAATTTCAATAACTGAACATTTTACCCATTGCATCAGAATGCCAGGATGACAGGATGAGGGCTGTTGCAGTGACCAGAACTGGAAATGAAAACCTCTTGAATGAGAAGTACCAGTTCTGTGGACACACAGAAATGATCTTACCAGCAGAGGTGACCAATTCAGACCAAACTCAGTTCTGCAGAGCTACCTGGCTCCATTGCAACATCTTACTTCATTTCTCACCTCTAACGCAGTAATGTAATTTTCTAAATCCACTTACAGCTGAAAGTGGGCTGGTAATGACTGAACATAAATTATTACATTACAAAACTGCATTATTACACTTTGTTTATAGTTAGATTGGGCAAAGGTCTTCTCCTTTCCTGTACATAGTTCTTGTGTCCTGATGCTGCAGATAGCCTAGTGTGCCTTGGAGTAGCCTGCCCAGTAAGCCAACCTGTGTAGTTAATGTGCAAAGAGATTGGGGACTGCCTGCCTTGAAATCCTTTGGAGTACATCAGGACCCCAACACTGAGTAAGAATGGCTGCATTTAGGCTAATTTTTGAGACTTCAGAGGCTGGAATGATTTCAGCAAATATGTCTGGTTTTTGCTGTCTTCTGTCATACAGCAAGGTTTGCTGAAGTGTTAGTTATCACTTTAAATTCTTCTCGTCTTGAGTCATTCCATCCTGTATGTAATTCAAACAGGTTTTTGGTATAATTATTTCTCTTAATAATTACTATTATCCAATTGCTATAGCTGCCAGTTTTGTTTCTCTTTTCTGCCAGAGAATAGAAGAAATGCATTACCCATTTGTGTAACTTAGGATCTTTGCTTCATGCTTAAAATGCATGGAATATTTTTCATTTTCTGTTTGAGGCAGTACCTCATCTGGAATCATATCTCACAGTGTAAGCTTACACTATATAAATGGATGCCTTGTATTGCAACTAGGTATAATCTACAGTAAAAAAGCAAAGAAGGTCAAGAGAAATGAGTTTTTTAAGGCAATAGGGGCCAGTGAATACTAATGGCTGCAGGTAGAGGCATGTTGCATCTGGATAGTAATGCAGAAAGCCTTTCTGGAAGGTCATTTTTTTCCCCTTTTTAAATAAATTTGATTTGATCATCATTATAGCCCTTTGTTGTTGTCTTCTGATGTGGATTCTAGGAAATTGGCTTGCTGGCATGCATGGCTTACCGGCAGGGACAGCAAACTGGAATTTGCAAGCACAAGTGTTCCTACCAGAGATCTAACTCAAGAAGTTATGTTCTCCAATTGAGAGAAGAAAAAAAAAAATTTAGGGTTGAGTTTTTTGTGCATGCCTTTGTTGATTTTTGTCCAGGGAAGGTGGGAATAGGCACAGCAGGCTGGAGGAGAGATGCATGTGCTCTCCCCAGCACACCTGGTTCTCTGCTGAGTTTTGCCTTGGTGCTGCCACTAGGGAAGACAGGAAATGAGCATGCATAGAGGTTGGTGTGGAGAGAAGAAAACTTTCTGGTATCAAACCCAACCTGTCTGCAAATTGTCTGGGGAGGAAGGGGAGTCATCATCCCAAGAGGTTGCTCGTGAACCAGAGGGACATGGTCAGTAGATGGTCAGTAGGCATGATGGGTGGGTTGGGGTTGTTCCTTGGGGATCCTGGAAGATCCGCTCTGATTTTGTGAAAGATACTCAAGGAATGCATAGCCTTTAGCACATAATTGGTGTTATGCCAACTTCATTATGTGTTTTCTTAAAGTACATCCATGATAAAACCATACTTATAGTTTGTAATCTAATGCTGTGTGTTCCATAGTATGTAGGATAAAGAGGGGTAAGATATTTTAATCTCACTTGCCATGCTGAATGTTGTTCTGAGGGACATCATAAACTAGAAAGGAGGGGAAAAAAAAGAAAAAAAAAGAAAAAAAAAGAAAATTCTTGGAGTATGTATGCATGAACATGAGTTTCTTTCTGAGAATGTGGGTTCAAAGGTTGCATTATGGCACAAACAGTTTACAACTGCAGCTACAAGGGAGCAGACCAGCCCTGTGTGTCTGTGGTGTGCATTTGGCACATGGGAGCTTGGACACCTCACTGCTCTGCCTTAGTATTTTGACTTCAAGTGAGCAAACAGGCTGAGTATACAGATGCATTTGATTACTAACAATCATTAAAATGTGAGCAGCACCATGATTTATTAGCATAGTTGTTGACTGTGATTCCAAGAAAAGGTAATTGTTTCAGAATAATACCCACAATTAATTTCACATGTGTGAAATCCATTAACTCCAGCTACAGGCCATGGGATACGTGTAAATGTTCTCCAGCATGGGCTGAGTTTTGAGAGGGAAGGATGGACCTCTGGTGATAATGGCTGATTTCAGGGGAATCTAAGTATGGGGTGGCTTGTGGTGTTTTTTCCTTTGTCTCTGACTTCCTCTACACCCTAACTAATTATTCAGTTCTTCTGAAGTGAAAAAGCTCAGCAGTGAAATTAAACG
Organism: Centrocercus urophasianus; assembly: GCF_019232065.1. NCBI lineage: Eukaryota > Metazoa > Chordata > Aves > Galliformes > Phasianidae > Centrocercus > Centrocercus urophasianus. Next base: position 11,873,545 of record NW_024884844.1, on the reverse strand, counting down.
TTGCTAACATGCAAACATCAGAGATCCTAAGATGCTCAGACTACGGTAGCTGTAGCATTTGTAACTATGAGAATGCAAGTTTTAACACATTATTATAATTAGTCATGCATATGTTTTTGCCTGTTTGTCCAATGACACTAGAGCAGTGGTAAGATATCCAACTATTATAAGAAATTTGTATGTCTTAGCTTGTGCTATACCATGAAATGCTAACAAACATGGTGTGCCAGAAAGCCAGTAGTATCCATTCTCAGCAAGCACATCAATATACGTTATGACTTGTAATACGATTAATTTTGAACAGAATTAATCCTTACTCAATCATTAAACAATGAGAAATATTGAGTTGTTTATCTTAAGGATTAGGAAAATTCTTTTGGAAAGAGACAAACATTTGTCCCTGCTGGAAGCTTCTTCAGCTGTAATGCATCATTGTGCCTGACCAGCCCTAGAAACCTTGGAAAGACAAAATATGTACAAGCTGGTTGTTAAGCATATGTGATATGTTTTGCCTTGTCACCTGGCAACGAAAAGGTTTTTCTAAACAAATTTCATAGATTGCCAAAATTCCAACTTTTTGAAACACGTAAGCTGCTTATTTATTTATTTATTTACTTACTTACTTACTTACTTTCCCCTTTGTCAAATGCAGCCCAAGGTAGGTCTTCCTCAGGAGAGCAAATGTTATCGTTTCTGCTGGAGAAAGAAATAAATTTAATTAATTTCTTCTTGCGTATGTAGAAGCATTGGGACTGTAAAAACTGGAAATGCACTGCCTTCAAATCTAAGTCATCATCTGTTCCTACACATGTTTTAAAGCAAAACAAATTAAAAAGCCCACCTCACCTTGACCTAGACTAAAAGATGAAAAACTTCTAAGATAATAGACAATTTCTGGGATCTACACATTGTTTAGGTGCAAAATATCTGCAAGTATTTAGCAAGGAAGCAATCAGCTCATTGGATGCTACGTCCCTAAGTGTTTAAGGCAAGGGAAAGCGATGTGGAGATGTTCTTTCTTAAGCTTGAATTAAAGCTTTTAAGCAGAATAACTGCAGTAGAAAAGCCACATTGCTACACTCTAGCAAACTTTAATAACCTAATATATTTGGTTACCTCCTTAATCCGTCGCTTATGTTTTCTATACATCTGCTGCTATCTGATTACCAGTATATTAATCTTTAGCATTGGTACCTCCCTTCCCTGGGCGAGATGGTGTCAGTGATGTTCCAAGGCCGTGCTGATGGGATCACAGCTCATTACTGCATGGAAGATGATTGAGATTTGGGCGCACAATGGGGTGTGACACCATTGAGCAGAGCGGGCTGCGAGGGGAGGCAACTGGTTATAAATGGCAATGACACGCAGAGTTGGGGAGTCAGCAGTGATGAGTAGACCTCTTAGCGTTATGCTCGATAGGAGGAAACAAAAGTGACACCCAGGAAATAACGACGGATGGCTTAGGTGTGATTCAAACACAGCTGTGCTGATGCCAAGTTAGCAGTGTGGTCATTGGAGTGAATGCTAAAAGCAGTGGGTTGTCACTGGATGTGCATGCCACAGAACGGCCATGAGCACTGGAATCGGCACAGGAAAGTGTTCAGATTTTTACTACCTTAATAATGAAATAGAAAGTGTTCTTGTTCCTTGTGCCACGAGGACAGCAAAAAAAAAAAGAAAAGAAAAAAAGGGCTTTAAAATGATAAAACAATAGTAGCCTCCTTGCTGAATGATGTGGCACTTTGTAATAATGTGGTACGGTTTGAGAAGATCTGTATTTTTTCAAAGGCAAACATCAAATAGAAGGAAAAAGGTTATGTCACCTTCACCCTCACAGTACTGTCATTTATATGCTATCAGCTCATTAAATTCACATTAAGATACTCCATGGGACTTTAGGAGCTATTAATGCACCTAAAATGGCATAACAAAATCTCAGTTCACTTTAAGAGAGATGGCATTGCGACATTTTGTATTTCATCACTGAATTATTATAGTCTCAGATGCATTCTGCTGTGATGGTAATGGAAGGAGGAATACTAGAGAGGAAAGCTGTCCATTTGTTTATCCCCAGGGAGAGAAAAAAGAAAGTTTGATAAAAAAAACTACAGTGAAAGTAAAGCATTAACAATTTAACGCCTGTAGCAATGCTGAAGAACATGCAGGATTTTTATATTCTGCTCTTCGGGATGTTTAAGAAAGAAAAAAATAAGAATTGCAATATAGAAAGTTGCTTTGGGCAGTGGAAGGTGCAGCAAATATACTGCATGAATGCCAGCATGCAGCAGCCTTTTATAATTTTTTAGGTGAAGTGTTACAGGACAGACTTAAAATACCTTCATTTGAATTATCACGAAAAAAATGTGGTTATTGTAATCAAATTCGGTTTTCCTGTTAGGTTTTTTTTTTTCTTTTCCTCTCTATCATCAGCATCCATACCCAAGTGGGCTGCTATTGGTAAATCTGCAGACTTGTATGTATAAACCCCATGTGAGACGATTGTTTGGACACTATGCTCAGTAAAGAGCAAAGAAACTAAATTTCCTCTAAGTTACTTTCAGAGGAATCAAATACATTAATACCAAATAAAAACTATGCTGTTTAATCCATGGGAGATAAATATATATCTCCATATATATATGTATAAATGTATATATATATATAGGCTCTGGAAAGACAGCTTGATCTGAGAATGCTTTTTCTACAGAGTACATCTTTGTAGCTGGAACTATGTATTTTATACAGATATAATATAAATTGGAGGATAAATAATTTCAGTTTTTAATACGGGCCTATATTAGACCAATGTACTTATGAGTGTGTATGAATGGTTAAAAGAAGAAGTGAGTTGAAATAGGCTCAGTGACTTTTTGTAACCTATTTTCCTGATATCTATTTATAATTATTTAGAAAACATTGTAATTCCTTAGAATTCCTTCCCTCTCTAATCAACAGAAAAATGCCATAATTCGAGAGCTTAGCCTCATGCACAATAAGAAGCCATCAGAGCGAAATGACAATTTGTGAGTCTGAAACGTTTTAGAGCCTTCAAAATGCACAGGGAGTGAAATTCCTTCCTGTGTGGAGAGCCAGTACAAGCGCGACTTAAGCCTTCAAAATAGCTCTTAACTCCAATTATCTGATGTATGGGCCTTTGGTGGAACAGCAGTGAATTTCTTCAGTGGAGAGGAGCTCAGGGATGTAGGAAGAGTCATTGCCAAAGAAAGCTCAGGTTTTGAAAGTAAGGAGGAGCACCAGCACGGGGAATAATCACTTAATAAATGCACGCCGAGCACCTGCTAAATTTAACACAGCATTTGACTACATTCAGTGCTTCAGAGTGTAATCTCTTTAGTGCAGGGATTCTGCTGCTTATTAGATAGTTCACCTGTTGAAAAGCATTAGACAGACACCAATTTTATCATCAGTAACACTGTTCTTGGATGGCCAGTCTGAAGGCTAAAACCTGATTGCATGGAACATATGGTTTTCTAGCAGAAAAAGAGCTGTGTGGCACATAAAGCCTTGCTTTTTGCCACACAGCCTTTGCTTTTTGCAAGGCAGCACTGACTGGCCTTGTCCTGTTGATGTGGGATGCTGATTTGAGAGCTGGGCTGCCTGGCTGATTCCCATTAATGGCTGCTGGAAAACAAGGGATTTAATAGGGAAATTTGTTCATTCTGGGACAAGTGTTTAAGAGCTTAATGAAGGTTTACAGTACTAGTATTATTGTTGAAGAATACTGAATTTTAACCTACCTTCAGGCAACAGTAAAGTGGAAGCCATGAAGAGTAGTTGAATGTAAACATGGAAACTTAATATTTAGAATAATAAAAGAGAGAAATCAGTAGTATTTGTGCAATTAGTCTGGGGATACACAGGTGCAGGGGGTTTCATCAGTGAGCAGAGGGAAGATGCCAAACTTGATGGAAGCAATGTGTTTACTGATCAATTAATCTGATAAGGATGGCCATCACTCTATGTATATCAAGCATTCTGCCCAAGCCTCAACATGCAAACTAATTGGGTTGGAGAAAAAAACAACCATATTTAAGCTTGATTGTATATTTATTTCTGAAGGAAAGTAGCTACCATGTGAGTAACTAAATTTATACTTATCATATTACCAGAAACATAGTGACATATTTTAGAGTTGTAAGTAACTTAGCATGCATAAGAGCTCAATTCATGCTCAGTTCGTCCCCAAGTGTATTCTCCACTGCAAAAAACTGAGATTTAAGCCTTGTGATTGTGCCTGACTTAGTCCAAACACTGCAAGAATGCAGTGCATTTGCACCAAGGCTCACATAGCTCAAGCTGTAAGTCATGCTAATATCTGTAACCATGGTGTCATGGGTTTATGGGCATTCACCAGGAAAATCCACAAAGTCTCGTCCACCTATGTAGAAATACAGTCTTATAATCCATTCTTACATTTATCCTTTTTTTCTTTTTCTAAAATGTAGCTCCTATTGCTCTTTCAATGGTAACGTAGTTGACTTGGAGCCAATCATGCTATCAGTGGGTGAACCAAAGCCTGTCTCCATCTCCCAGCTTAGATGGAGGATTTCCTCTGATCCATGCAGCTTTAACTCCAGACTAGATTTTCCTCCTAGAAGTATGTATGTGTCTTGGTGAGGGATGTCCTATGGCCGAGGAGCTCCAGCACACTAGATTCAAAGCAGGAAAAGCCTCCATTGCCATTGGGAAGAGTCTGGGAGAAATCTTTGTCATGTTCATTTTCCATCTGCATCCCAGCATAGCAGTCAGGTTACTAAAAATCATATTTGGTCCAAATTTAATGGGAGTTGGCTAATACTGTCCTTTTCAAAGTAGATGTCACAACAAAATAGACCCAGCTGAGAGCACACAGCTGCGAGCTGTGGGTGAGGACCTGGGGGCTAGCACTTGCCTTCTGCCCTGTCACCTTTTGAAAAGCAAATAAGTGGGCCAGTTTATCTGCTGCGTATTATAAGCTTCATCTGCAAGATGGAAATAAAATAAGTGTTGACATCATTACCATCCACCAGAGAGTCTGATTTTGCATTGAAAGTGCTATGTAACCTTTTAGTAAATTTGCCAAAAGATCCAGTAACTCTGATGTTTAATAGCATTCAGGGATATCTAAAATTTATAATCTTCTCATCAGCTCCAAATAATTCATGTTATTTGTTTACTGTAAGTCTATCACAAAGCAGATTATTTTTCATATCTCCACCAGCCACCAAAGCCCTGTAAGTGCCTTGCACCACGGTTTACTGATCCTTATGTTTGTTTTATAAGGTGAAGCAGAGTCTATCCTTTATCCTTGCATACATACCTAAATGAGAAATCTCCTTAAGCTAGTAAAGAGCTTAATTCTGCACTTTAGTTTTTCATCGCATCTTATGACATATAGTAGATAATCATTGTTGCCACTAATGGCTTGTCTACAGCACTAATCCTTTCACAAGAATTAACTAAAGCACTTGAAGTAAATATTGCTTTGGTTATAGATCTACCTATGGCTCAGTATCTCACTTTTATTCAGCATGTCAAGAAAATAAGCGTGACTTTGTAAATTGCTCTTCCAGCTGCTCAGACCTGCCCGCCTCCATGACATTTGCAGGAGGGCTCAGCAGTACCCACCTCCTGCTCCAAAGCTCTTTGGCCAAAAGTTACACTTGGACCTAGAGAGGCTTCTTTGCAGAATCCGTCCCAGTATCCCACTGACAGAAGCTTTTAATTTCCTCACTACCAGTTTGAGGGGGATGGGAATAGAATAAATTGAGAGCAGAATAAATTTACGCTCTGTTAAAGAAACTGACAGGCTACAATGTTAGTGTACAGTAATATTATTCTAAGTACCCACGATGCTGTTTTTGGCACCAACTCTCTGCTCCAGTGTGTAGGAGAGATCCTGACCTGCCTTCCTTGTGTGATTCTGTGATTCCTCTTGTGGCTGCACATGAGGTACTGTATCAATAAGAAAATTATTTGCGTTATCTCAGTCAATTAAGGAGTGTATTTTGAAATAACGAGCTGAAATCTAGAGCTGCAAAGTGTGGTATGAACTTCAACCAAAACAATATTAAATCCTATAGGGATATAAGGGAATCCCTGAGCAGGCTGGTCTAGTATTAAATGTGGAGGTTGGTGGCCCTGAATGTGGCAGGAGGGTTGGAGATTCATGATCCTTGAGGTCCTTTCCAACCCTGGCCATTCTGTGATTCTATGACACATTTTACTTGTTTAAATGTTAAACATCAACTCTAGTGTTTAGTTTAATAGCAAGTAGTTAAATACACTGTAGAAATATAGAATTAAAAAAGACAATCTCATAGTGAACCACAAGTACATTTACTAGATCAGAAAGGAAAAAAAAACACAACGGTGTTGTTTGTTTGTTTGTTTTGTTTTTGTTTTCCAAGGGGAAAATAAATATGAAGGGGTTTTCTAACTCATCTAGAGGGGAGAGCCACGTTAGGGGAGTTCTCTCATGGACAGCAGGCTTCAGTTCAATGTGGTAACTGGGAGTGATCAGTCAGAGCTTCAGTCTTGTGCCCTTATCTAAGCAAGAAGATCCTGAATATTCTGCACCTGGAAAACTTGCTGTGAGAGAAATCCACACTGTCACAGCATTTCTACCACAGAGACAGGTCTTTTCTGTTGCTGCCGCCAGCCCCTACCAGCAGTCACCTCCTGCCTGTGTCTGCTCCCTGCTTTGGCAAAGAGGGATTGCTGCTGTCAGTGGTGAGATGTGATACGGTGTTGGAGCCAAATCCCCCACCGGATCCTCCATCACCAAGGCACGGGAAAAGCAAAAGGTTCCCTGACACATTTTCCAGTGTTTCTATTTTAACTGAGCACAGCTTCTAAGATGGTGCATTAATATCTGTAACTGTTTTGATTGCTAGCATAAGGCATTTAGCATAATGGCAGTGACTATTGCTAGGGGTTTGAGTATGTGATTGAATTACTGTGGCCTGACAAATTAACAGACATCAGCTGAGCCCCAGAAACCAATCTGGTGCACTCTCATAGCCTGTGGCAATGGGAAGGTAAAATACATTATCTTTAACTTGAAAGAAAAAAGTCTAATCTAACTTGTATTCTCCTTGAGATGGCCCAAGAACGTACAAATTGGGCAGAGCACCCCAGCAGATTCCTAGCAGTTCCTCAGGCTGCAGCAGCTCTTGAGTCTCAGCCATGGATCTCAGTATTAGGTCTGTAGATTTGCCAGCACCGTGCCGAGGCTGCCTTGAGGACCTGAACAGCTGATGTCAAATCAAGAAGGCTATCTGTGTGCTGCCTTCTGCAGGGCTGATGTGTCAAGGAAAGGGCCCTCAGGAGAGGTGCTGTAAGGAAATGAGCGCAAATAAACAGAAGGAAGGTAATGCCAACTGGAACACCAGAGCCTGTTAATACCACCTCTTTCCATACAGCACCTCTTGAGTTGAGACATCTGTCAGCTTTGATAAAGGTTCCCATTAAATTCTCACTTCTTCATTTTTTTACTTTTTCTGAAGACAGTCTTGTATGAGAGGAAGTCTATTGTGAGCAAAGTTAGGAAAGATTTGTTAAGATCTGAGGTAAATTTCTGAGGGCGCAGTTCTCCTACGTTTGCTTGCTTTCAAAGGTTGATATGCATGCTGTGTTGAACTCAGACACACTTAATTTTGTGTGGGACACATAAAGTAGACTTTAGGGATGACAGTGTTGTATATTTGCCTGTTTGATATTACTCACAGTGAAGAGGCTTTTGGGAAACTCACACTACCATGACCTACAAGAAATGTGGAGGTGCTCATGCACATGTAGTGGAGAGAAAATATTAATTTGGAGGATGAAAACAGCTGCTTAAAAATGCCTGTTTGTAAGTTAATTGGTAAAAATGTATGTTAGGCCCGTAGTACAACTTTCTCCCCTTGTAGGACATCACACAGATTTTCTTTGTGATTTAACAATTTGTTTGTCACGTAGTGATTTACTTTTATGAGACCCAGTTTCTTTCTACTAACTTAAATTCTTGGAATGCATACAGGGATGTGGGGGAGGTATATGATATGGTGGTCTGCAGTCTCTAGAAGGTTGGAGAAAATATGAACTTCTGTCCTTGAACTCTTAAACCCAGAGAAAGGACTACAAGGGCATAAGGGGAAGATCGACCGCTTGGACTAAGATCTTATGTGGAAACAATTTACAGATAGCAGAAAAGTAATGTCCAAGCTCAGGAGAGGTTAAAGTACAGTCAGAACCAAGACTTTGATGAAATGCAACAGAATGCACACAAGGTAGAATAATGATCCACATGCTCAAGTACACAAAGAGAAATGGTTCCATAAGTAAAAAGTTGCTGCCTTACTGGACACAAAAGCGCTTTCAGAGTGAGTATGAAAAAGCTTTTAAATTTTCATCCTAATGTGTAACAGCAGTAAAAAAGACTTATTAGGATTACAAATCAAGAAAATAAAATAGAGAAATTGGAACAAAAAAAACCCCAAAACAAAACAAAAGAGCAGTTGAAGAAAACTATGTTATAAATTTGTATAAATTAGTAGTTGACCAAGCTAGCCATAGATCTAAGAGTGGTTTCAGGTCTTGGCAGTTGCGCTCTTTGCTTGATCAGGTTTCAAAGCAAAAATGTTTATCCCTCACATCACCAGCCCCGGTCCATAGTTACTTATCTGAGCTTGGAGTAAGCCACGAAGAACCAAACCTGCTGTTCATACTCAAATCAAATTACAAGTAGGAAATTGTACGAAATAGCACAGATGAGTGACTGTGTGACAGCCCTGAGTGACTCATCCTGTGATATTTTTGAGATGCCGTTTTCTCAATCAGAATGTTTCAGTGTATGGGAAAGATGGCCTGGAACATATTTATCAAAACCCATTCAATGGGCAGACATCATATTTCCAGAATATTAAACTGTGCTTATATGTTTTTCAAAAATAATTGTTCATTTCAGTACCTGACCCAGATACATATGAACAGATTCTAGCTCAGGTTTGGTCCAAAAGTGAATATAAGTGGTGCAGCCAAAAAAAGTGTAATTCAGAGCTTTTGGCCACAGGCCAGAGTTCTATATATATTTTTATATATATACTGTACCATCCACTCTTACAAGCATCTTTCTGATCGGATAAAGCATAAACCTGAAAAATGTTTAAACTGATGAGGTGAGCAGTACCACTTACTACATAAAGTGTTTCCTTGGCATGTCTGCCTGGTGGAAAGATTTGGGGCAAGTCAGGTCACCCCGGCTGTTTCTCATTTTACTCATAAAGTAGGGATATTTAGTTATGCTTTTCCTTACTGTGAAGTCTGGATGTATGCTGCTGAGCTGGATATACTTGTTCTTATAGGTGGGGCTTTAAATCTAGTTTGTAGTGAAGGAAAACATGTAACAGAAAAAAAATCCAATCTGTTATGTACACTAATAATTATTCTTATAAATATTGTTGGAGAGGTGGAGGAGAGCTGGCCAACAAGAGTATGCAGGAATGTTTCACTATATTCTTAGATCTGCCTAGCAATTTTGCATGAGTTGTTTTGCAATAAGAGTTAAAATCTCTATTATACAAAGCTTGCTGTCTGGTCCAACCTTCCAGCAATATTTGCTTGATAAGAACTTAGACTCTCACTAGTATTGGGAGAAACTAATCCTGAGCATATCTGTTATGTAGGAACTGCCCCAAGAGCATCCAGCAACTTCTCATCCAGACAGCAAGGTTTGAAGTTGATCTGCCAGTGCACTGACCTTGACTTTGCCCTTATTCCAAGTATATGTATTGCTAGATGTCAACAATCTAAACAGAACTAAAACCCTAAGCAACCGAAATATAAACAATCAAAACAACAAATGCATTTGTTGTATTAGCTGACAGCACCCATAATGTCACTGGACAAATATGTAAATACTGACCTAAATCTCTTTGCTAGAGACTTTGGATTCACTTTAAATGTTGGAATAGACAGCAGCCTGACTAGCCTGCAGCCCAACCAGAAACCTCCATGCCCACGCAGCCCCGGGTGCAGAGCTGTGCCATGGTCCCTCTTCCTGAGATCTCAGGCCTATGGGTATGCTATGGGATGCAGGGATCTGTGACAGAAAGAGCATTTAGTTCTTGTGAATTTGGCACTATTCATTAGTTGTCAATTAATTAAAAACAAACCTGTAATATTTTTGGCTGAGCAGAAAAAAGTAGACAACTAAATATGCAGAATACTGAAGTACTGACCCCAATCCATCAATTAGTTGGACATTAATTGCATTTTTTCCCACTGACTTCAGGAGCTATGGATCAAACCAAATGTGGTAGATTGCATGAAATCAGATTTCTGTTGCTGAAGCCAAGGACTTTATAGGTGTTTCCTGGAGCAGGTAATTAGTCACTTTAACCTTCCTTTTCATTTTAATGGTTAAGGGCAGGAAAAAAGATAGGGATGCTTGGTCATGGTGGCCAAAATGGGAGAATCCATCCCCACCAGTCCTGAGGGGCAGAACTCAGATTGGTACCTCCATGGAAACTGATAAAATATTATAAAAAGTTTATTATCCATCTAGTAGGAGGTGTTTTTTTGTTTGTTTGTTTGTTTGCTTGTTTTTTTTGCTAAGGATTAGACAACTCTTAATCTTTTAAATTTTCTGTGTTAATAATTCTAACCATAACTCTTTGTAAGTTGAGAACTCCAATTATGGAGCATGGCTTCCTTGCTGAAGTGTTTTTTACCTTAAGATAGGCAAGGCTTCTCTACTGCTAGAGTGCTGTGATCTGGCTTATACACAATGCTGGGTATCTGTAGTATTTCCAAATGCTTAATTCAGATTGACTTCAGCAGGAGCTACGAACCTCGCTGCCTTGTGGGACCTCTGGTGTAATTTAATATGAGTAGAAAGGCAATAATGCTATTTACCTGTCTCAGTGAAATTTGATAGGAATAAAACTAAACTTAAAATCATCTTTACCAGTATTTCTAACACTTTTCAAGTTTTTTGGGAAAAGGTTTCCTGTTGCTGCACTTTCTGTTGAGGGATGTGTAGGGAGTTACCTCTACTGCAGGAGCATCAGGAAGAACCTACCTAAATATTGTGCTGTGATAATTTTTGCTTGAAATCACTTTTAATGATAATCTGGATGATTCTAAGCATGATTAGAAATGATGAAGTATCACAGTTTCTCCTAACACAAATGGAGGAAGATCCTAAATGCAAGACGTCTGCCTGTTTTGCAGAAGGGTGCACTTTTCTACAGTAATTTGCACTTTTTGCATATTCCTATGGTAATTCCCATTGCATCAGAGCTACAGAAATAGGAAAAAACAAAGTATTCAGAAAGTAAGTATTACACAGTTCAGTGTTAGGAACTTTACTGTCAGTTATGTGAAATTGCCTTAGTTCTCCTTATTTTTTTTGCATCACCACATTCAGCAAAACCAGCACTTAAACACATTCTCTTCCATTGAAATGACACATGCTTACTAGAAACAAATTGCTGCACAATAGAAAAAGTGAGAAAACAAATATAACATCGCCCATATTTGGCTTCTCATGTAACAGTAGAAGTGCAGTAAGTCACTGCCATTCCACAATACTAAAAATATCATTTTAAATAGAGTAGTTATCTGCTGATGTGTAATTTCTTCCAAAATAGTGAATAACCAAGGAAATTTTTCATTTGCGATGCAATTTAATTCTGAATTTTATGTTTGATTGTAGTTGAGGTTAACTTTGATGTTTTCAAAATGAATTATTTCAAAGACCGTTTATTCAGCTAATTTTGAAGGCAAAAACACACAGAAACTTTTATCCCAGTTGGTAAGCAGCTATCCCTTAGTTTTATTCAAGTTTTCACATAAAAATGTCAGTCGGGAATAAAACTGACAAATATATTCAATCAAAGATGGAATATTTTTTCCTCTTAAGTTGCAAATGGCTTCATTAAAATAAAAGCACCACCTTAGGGATTGCATAAAGCAGAATATTGGTACCTAAATGGTATTTATGACTTGGCTAAATGTAAAGTGAATTAAAATTTAAAGGATTATAGTCAGGTAGGCCACAGACATTCATAGAGGAATGTCCATTAGGAAGATGAAAGAACCTGCTGTCCCCAGCGACAGCAGTATGTTGGTTCACAGTCAGGCGTACCTACGCATTCAGTGGCACCGTAAATGAGCGCGTCATGGCTGAGCCCCAAGGTACTCGTGTGATGCTTCCTTCAGGCAAAGGAAACAAAGTAAACCTCCTGTAAACATCTATCCTTGTGTATACATCTTTCTACGTGTGAAGGAGATGGAGTGCGTTTGGGTTGTGTAACGCGTTTGCTCACAGCTATGGTATGGGTCGCGGTCCTGCGTTTCCCGACTTCTTGCCTTTAAGAAGCATGAAATAATTTGCTTAGTTCTTTTAATTTGTTGAATTGAATTCTAGCCTTAGTGGTCAGAGTTTTACACCGCAGTCAGCAGATGATTGACGGGAGTTCTTGGAAGACTTGTTTTCTTCCCATCGTTTTGGTTTCTTCATGGAATTGCCATTGTTCGAGTTATTGTGCGGTGGGGAGCTGGTCAGGAAATAGCTGCTCATTACTCAAAGTGTTTGTGACCAAACAATAAAATATTCTTCAAGATGTGTGCTTCTAATTTACAAATGCAATTCAATGAGAACCAAGATTTTCAGTTGCAGTTTTAAAAAGTATTGAAAAACATATTCAGTCATCTTTAATCGAATGCCATTGTATGACACCTATCTGCACTCTTCTGGCCATCTTACTGGGGCATTTTGCTTCAGGCATTGGTCTTGTTTATCTGAAAAACCACTTACATCCCAGAATCAGTCAAATAATCAGTCCTGATATTTATTCACCCAGCATCAGCCCCTTGAATATAGTGTGCTCAGGATCTTGACAATTATTTGTGTTGAGAAATAGATATCGTGCATTTCGCTGCCTTTTAAAAAGATGTGGCAAATTTGCATAGCATTAATTTACATAATTTTATTTATTTCCTATTGCTTCTTCCCAGCTACTCCCTATTGTAATGTGGTTCCTGGCCCTGTACGTTGCCTTCTCTGCTGCAAGTTCCTGGAGCTTGCACACACATACCAGTGTGTAATTTGCACAGCCATTTGTGTCACCTCGCTCTGTGGCCCCTGTATGTTTAACTTAGCATATTATAATACCACAAAGCTTTAAATCCAAAGGAATGTGAGATGGGATATATCTATTTATTAGAATATTAGCATTTCTAACATGACACGTTATACAATGCTTTGAACCACATGGTGCATATTCCTTTATTTAAATAGTACCTCAGAGTCTGAATATCTCCTTTCCAATTTGGACAGATTAGCTAAGTGGTTAAGTGGCGTCCTTTTATTATCCACCTGCTCTGTGCCTTACTTGTATCTTTGATAAATAGATGAATAGATGGATGTTTTTTTTCAAAGTAGGTGTCTTTACAGCTGTGCTGTTATTTATGTTTTTATATGCTTTATATGCTTTATATTTCCCACTTTTTAGAAAATTTCAGACAGTCTTTTTAGGGAAAAAAAAAAAAAAGAAGGATTAATAGTAAAAAGTAAGTTTCAGTTCCAGAGTATTGTTTTAAGATTTTTTTTCCTGTATTTTTACAATTCTGGGAGTTCTCTGAGAGGCTCCAGTAGGTAAAAGCAGATGCATCACCAAACAGCAAAACTTTTTCAAGGCAGGTGATTCAGTGTGGTTACTGAAAACTGTATGTTAGGAGCAAATGAGTGTAAGGAAAAGGAAGAAAATCAAAGCCACTTTATTTACAATGGTAAGTTCTAGAACACTGTCCTTTTTTGACAGTTTGCAGTTGGTTTGAAGGAAGATAACCATAGAACTGTTGCAGGGATGTCAGTATAATATGCTATGTAAAAATAGTGTATATGAGAAATACGTCTTTAATATGAGGTGCAAAAATATCATGAAACCGGATGCCTTTAACTGTGCTAATTGCACTTTGCCATTATGGGGATCTGACTCATAAAAGCACCAGACTGACACCATCCGAAATCACACAAAAATGCAAACTGCACATTTGGAATTAGCTTTTGGAAAGGTTAAATGCTCCTAAGGAAGGGAAAGCCCACATATCATGTTGAGGGATATACAGAGTACTCTTGGAGCAGAGAGCTCTTACAATTCATCTTAAAGGTTGAGCTTGGACAGTCAAAGACATGGAGAACACACACGACACAATGTTTAGTCAAACGTGGGTAATTCTTGGTTTGGGAAGGCTACACCAGAAATGCAGTGGATGATATAGTTGTACTACAAGCAGATTGTATGAAGACATGGCTAAAAATCTGTATTATTTGTTTGAAGGAGCTCATTATGAGGAATTTGTTGTTAGAGTGAATCACTGAAGCTTTTGGTTTCTTTTTTTTTTTTTTAATTTAAAAAAAAATTCTTGCTTTTAAGTAGCTCAATGTTAGGAGAAAACAATAAGAAATGTATGGAATAAAATAACATTTGATACGTTTTCGTTTGTTTTAACTAATGTAACTGTAGTCCTCTACAGCTGTAGAGACACCTGAAGGCCATTTGCTGATTGCTGTTAGAATTAAACACGTGGCTGCTAAAGCCTGGAGCTCAACGCTGAACTCTGGGAGGGGGTGGGTTTGGGTTGGGTGAAGCTCAGCTGAGAGAGTAATTACTGATGAGCAGCACCTGGGGCTGGAGGTAGGCAGTCACCTCCCACAATTCCTTCTGCCTGGCCCCAAGAAAAGAGACTGGATGGGCTTTCTGGATGGCTGTGAAGCTCTACTGTGTGTTACTTCAGTTCCTCCGCTGCTCGAGTAATGGGGTTCTGCAGAGCTACCATCAGGTCCTGTGTGTTGCTTGCAGCTCCGTGGCCTGTTAAGGTAAGTGCAGTGTGGATTTTTACTTTTTAGTTTTTTTGGAGGTTTTGGCTTATCAGATGGAGTTCAGCGTGGTTGTTGTTGGTTTTAGGTTTTTCTTGGTCTGTGGTCTGGTTGGTTTATATCAAGTATTGATGGTAAAAGTGAAGGGTGATGAAACTGTTCTGACCTTGTGTCTGAGTTCTGTGGTGGCTTTGTTCTGGTGTCTTTGTAGTTGTTGTGATCCTTGGGCTTTAAATTCAGTAAATCCAGGTTTTCTGGAGTAAAACTGGAGGCAGCTCTAAGTGGAGAGAATCTGCAACGGCCATGGAAGGCAGAAATAATAGCTTGGTTTAAGATTCAGTACTGTTCCTCATATCTAAGTTCTGTTTTGATCAAGTAAGTGCCATACTGAGTTGTAACAGATTCTGTGCATGTCCCTAAGGTGTTTCTACGAAGTTTCTATCGTTGTTTAGTCTTTCTTTCTTCTTGGGTTATTTTTCTATGCAGCTGTGTGTCCTTGGGATGTCCTTGTCCTTAATGGCTCCTAAGTGCTTTCTAGGGGCTTCTCCCTGTTGTCTCCCTTTAGAGGAACGTTCCTTAATTGTGGGCTGAAGTTTGCTAAAGGAGATGTTAAACTACAAATGAATCCAATGAAAAGTGTCTTTTCACGTATTCTTGTAGTTCATAATGTAGGTGCGAATGGGCAGTTGAAGGTGCAAACGAGATCAAGAGAGTTTTAGTATGAAGTTAAAGATCTGGGAAGACTGGTCTCTCTAGCAAGACTAGGTTTGTTTGAGAAAATAAATGCTGCTTTTCCAAGAATTAGTCTGCTTATTCTTGTTTTCTTGTGTTGGACATGGCTTCGGCATGGATGAGTATACTAATGTATCTGGTTTTGCTCGATGTGACGTAAGTGATAATTGTAATGGTGGATCAAATAGAGGCAAGAACTTGCCCAGCTTGTGGTGATTGTGAGTTTAAATGGATTGCTGTTTGTTACTGCTAATTATTTCAAAGAAGACATTAAAATCAAATGGCTTAAGGGGAAAAAAACTGAAAAGTGATTGTTTTAAAATAGTGGTCTAACAATGAGATGTGTGTTTCCTACATTAGACTTTGTCAGCAACAAACAGCACAATCTCTGTGCTGTGACAGATGCAGGAAAGCTGCAACAATATAGAAGATGTGATGCTTGATAGCAGGAGCAATGACTTTTGGGTCAGGGTGTTACTGTTTTCTTGACCATGATGCAGTGGAAGCTTTCAGAAAGCATCAGGAGGCTACGAGAGCTCTGAACAACTGGTTTAACTTTCAGCGCCGACTGTTTTTGTGCCTCCGCCAGAATAAATGGGCTATTTTGGAAGGGTGCAAACCAGGTAGCAAGTCTGAGTGCTTAAAACAGGGTTTTTGTGACGTTAAGTGTTTGGATTGCTGAGCTCTGACTGGGGACTTGGGGGGCATGGGTTAGTGAGAACTGTAAAGGATTTGGCAGCTGAAACTTCTTGCATTCAAATGGGTAAACATGTGAATGTGTGGGTCCCTGAAATTGGCATCAGCTGCTTTGTGTGGTGGTCAAGAGATGCATCTGGGCTGCTACTGCAGAATAACGAGCTAACTTGTACTGCCTTTGGTTCTAGTTGGTGTGGTAACCCGATGGGCTGACTGAAGCCCAGGTCTTTTGTTCTGGACTTTAGGATGCTAAAGGTCTATGGCGGATCTGTTTTGCAGAGGGCACATATTTGCCTGCCATCTCCCCGGTTGGGGAGTTGCTACACTGCACTGACTTCAAAAGAGAGCTGATTGCAGCAGCTGTGGCTTTAGAAATAAGGAAGAGTAATGATTTATACCTGCCCAAGTTCTTTCTTAGGTATAGGGCAGTCAGTGGAGTTCACTGAGATTCTTGGCTGCTGCTTGTCCGTGCTTACAGTCTGAGTAATCTATTTATCACAACAGCACATTTCTGATGCTTCTTAAAAGTATCCTGGACAAAATGTGCCAGCTAAACTGTACCCAGCAAGAATGGGGGAAGAAGGAAGGAGGAAGGAAAAAAAAAAAACCTCGAAACCTGACCTGACTGTTATGGGAGATGATTATTATAATTCTTCGCTTGCAAATTTCCCATTTGTGTTCAGCAGCTTCCCACAGTCTCTCACTGTCACATTCATTCAAAAGCCAGAATGGCATTGATGGCGTTCAGCGTTTTGGCTCGTTCTTCCCGGTTCTGCCTGGAGACTGGGTGTACAGTATGTAACGGAAACCTTCCACCAAAGTTCTGCCCTCCCAGTCATCTCTTTTCAATTGAGAACTCCGCTTAGACTTTCCTCATCCTCCTTTTGTTCTCAATCAAATATGTTTTGAAAACAAAACAAAACACTTGAAACGGCGCTTTTGGAGCTTCCCCTTTGCTAAGCTGTTCCTCCTTCAGATTATTATTATTATTATTTTTAAAAAGCGAGGCAGCTCAGAAATCCTCTTTTGAAGCTCCCTTCACCTATTTATCTTTAAAGCAATACTGTATGTGGCTATAAAATCGTTATGAATTAATTTGTTTTGTTTGCAGCTGGTTATCATCCAGCTCAGGAATATTTCAGGGATATTCATGTTACTTTTCAGGGAGCACTGTGCCATTTTCTAGATGTTATCATTATGGCCTTTTAGTAAAGAATTACCGCCACTATTACAGCAACTACAAGGAGATGCACTCCCACTCAGGGCTGTGATAAGATGTCTCACATCCTCCTCCTTGCGATGGCTTCCTTAGTATCCCACTTCTCCAGTGGAGACATGTTTGCAGCAATGATAACAATTTTCAAAAAGAAACTAATAAAATGTGCACTTTTCTTGAGGATTGTGATTTCCTCCCAACAGAACTGTCACTGAAGCTAGTAACCACATTTAGTAGAAATGATTAGAGATGTGTGACAAATTTACAGCATAATGCACAGCCAAACTGGAAACATTTTTCTTTTCGTCAGCTATATGAAAAGCAAGGGGGGGAGGGGGGTTGGGACATGTTTTTCTATCCCTTTCTGCCTGACAGAATATTCTGAATTTTAAGATGTGGGAGTATAACTTCTGAATAATGTTTCTGTTAAAGTATTAGCCAATTTTTTAATAGAGAAAGCACATTTTCGATGGTAATCAGATGTCAGTGGCCACTGGCTAGCATCGTTAATCAACAAGGATGAGAGATCTTGGCTTATAACAACAAAGAGGTGGAAACAAATGCTGTTGGTTTGGGGTTGTTTTTATTTTTAACAATAACTTTTAAGTAAGAATTTTTGAATGAGAGAGAAAGTGTTTGCTCCCGTGGGGGCAGCTTGGGTTTAGAACTAAAAAGGCAAACATAAACCTAGAAATGTGTAAAAGTTTAGATTTGGGCTTTAAGTCACTCAGTTAGTAACTGTTTAGGCCAACCTGAAACTTAAAAGGTAAGTAGTGTATGACTGTATCTGTGTCCCATGTTAGATTTGGTTGGCTTAAGGAGTGCTGAAAGTACTATCTTTTGTCACTTCGATTTTAAAAGAAAACAATCATAATTCTTCTAACTCAGTGGCTGCTAACCAGGTAATCAGAAGGGATCAATGTTGTAGCCTTGGTACTGACTTCTGCTCTTGAATGTTGTTGAAGATGGAAAAATAAATGAAAGATTTCACTCTTCTTCTCATGCTATCCAGTCTTATTCACTTACAGAAAATAAAAAATGAGTTTGGAAATAGTTATGAGATACAACTCTCTTGTTTAGAAACGTTCAACCCTTGACCCAACCAAACTCTGTGCCCCCTGAGCACAGTAAAACAGCACAATATATGGCATAGGATGCTTCTGGAGCCTCTGAAAGGTGCATCCCTGCCTGTGCAGATCTTATTCTTCAGTGACAGTGGGTAGGTTTTTTTTGTTTGTTTGTTTCTGTTTGTCATTTGAATCTAGTGTGGGAAATCAGGCTAAGCCTGTTGGAGGCTTTGAGCATCATCCACTTAGGACAGTGGATTTGAATTCTTTACACTGTCTTTTAGTGTCTGCAGTGCTCTCTTCTTCATCAGTCAAGCAGTGCACAGTGTGAATATGTAGCTGAAATCTCAACTTGTGGTTCCATGAATGGACTTACATGCTTTGTGTGTGTAAAGGTGAGGGCTCTGTGTTCCATGTGCAGAAAGGAAATGTGAATGGCGCATACAAAAAGGAAGCTGCTTGTCTTGAAGTCCCTCCAGAAACAAAGAGTTCTGAGTTTTGTTTGTTCTCTAGCTGTGATTGTTAATCTGTAGTTTATGATAAAATATAAAATATCATTCTGCTTAGATCAAGGGGGAAAAAAAAAGCAGTAGTTGTTTAATACCTAAGTAGTGCTTTTAGGGGCAAGCACTGTATGGAGTAATTATTTGGCTATCACATGCAAACTATAAGTTTTAAAAGAATAGTATTTGAATTTGAGATTCAAGAAAAAAAAAAAAAAACATCAGATTTAGTGTTGGAAATGATTAGACTTATCTCGTATTCAATATGAAAGCCTGAGCAGAGTTAATGAAACACTGCCTTTCATAAGGAAAGGTACGTCCTATATTTGAATGAGGTTATCAGCAACACAATGGAAAAAAGATTAGGGGTAAAGTATGTACAGGCCTGCAATCTACTGTTAGTATGAAAATAATGTCTGGAAGTAATTTAAATCCCATGGTAGTATTTAGGTAGAGGACAAGCTATGGAACTGAAGTTCTAAGGAGCACATTGACCTATTGGATGTTGGTTGGTGGGAATGTAAAGGTGTTGAATAACTTTGGGAACATACAACATGCAAACACAAAACTAGATTATTAAATACCAGACCTTCCCTAGAGATGCAGTACTTTGTTGTTTTCCAGGACAGTCTTATCAAGAGGAAACAATTATTTTTAATTCTCATGTTTATACTTTAAGGTATTTTTCAACGAATATTAAGTATTGTAGTGATGCAAGATGCTATTGTGACTTACAATCTTGGCACAAATAGTGGAGTACCATGATTGCATTCTTTGCTTACGATTTTCCTTTTACTAAATTTTCTAGGGTTTAACTGCCATAGGGAAAGTTCTGTGCTTTTCTGTGAGCTTAGGGATGTATCATGCTGTGTCACTGTGAGGTTTATGGTGATAGCGTAAGCTTTGATCTGACTAGCAGAACATATCTAAATGCAGGTACTGCATGATTTTATTCTTGTAGGTTCATAGAGGTAATGAAAAGTACCCAAGGGATGATGATAAAATGAAAGAGTGTGTATAACAGCTGAACGTCTACCATTTTGTTGGCTTAGGGGCACAGAAGGGACCTCAGCATTTATCTTCAGGACTGAAAGTAAAGAAATGCCCAGCTTTCCCAAAGGTACACTAGTCATGACATAAGGATGCCTGATGTGGCATCTTTAATGTGCTCCCATCAATATAATTTCACTGGTGTTCCAATGCTGGGTTATTCCTGACTCAGTTTCCCTTCCTGAAAACCACAATACTGTTCCTCATCTGTTGTACTAAGTTGTTGTATTTACCAGGGAATGTGTGTGCAGAATGATTTTTGAACCATGAATGAAAGATGCTCTAGAGTGCAAAAAAATTACTGCATTGTTTTTATTCATGACTTGAGCTGGGTTTTAGTTAGTTGTGTGTCTTTGTATGTTGCGTACTGGGTTTTTATAGCAGTGTCTATGTTCTCTGGGTACCTAAGCAAAGATTTTCATTTCAATAGTACATAATTCAGATGCTGGATTCATACCAAATTCACCTCCTCTGCACATTTTAACTGCATTATTAATAATAATATGGTTGATTGCTGATGCTATATATTTGTTTTCAAAAGAGCTTGTTGAGAAGCTGGGCGTGTTAATAAGGTATGGTGTGTTTCTCCTGTGTTCTCAGCAAGGCTCCTGCCTGTAGCGTGCAACTGGCACTGCCCGTATTCTCTTTTCACTGCTTCTAGGCACAGTGTGCAGGCATTTTCAATTCACTAGATCATTCACAAGTTACCTCCAACCCAACCTTGTCATTGCAATTAGTCACACTTGCCGTGTATGCTTTTATCTGTTGTATTTTGCTGAAGTCTCATCACATCAGGCCAGTGCTGCAGGGTACTAGACAACAACGAAGATCTCGAGCACAGTTGAAAAGGTAGTGCTGTAAAAGAGAAAAATAATGGCCACAATCACTGCTAGATGTCCTGTTCCCATAGGTCCTGCAACCTTTTTGCCATTCCAAACTACAGTTAAGTTGTATGACTCCCTTCCCCATTGCCAGTATACCTGGCATCTTCTTCAGCATGGCAGGGAGGGAGAGCAGAAACCCTGACAAAGTGTCTCTGGAGAGAACATGTTGGGCACTGTTTCAATGGGAATCATTTTAGAGGAGACTTTCTCTCTAATCAGCTTTTGGCTTACTGATCATGGGAATTAGGATGGTGTCATGAATGGACATCAGGCTGTGCAGCATTCATGGCTTTACCACAGAAATCTGGGCTGTGCTTGGACAAATCATCAAAGGTTGCATTATCTCATCTTGGAAGCAATGAAGTTATGCTAAAACCAAAATTAAAAAGGTGAGAACAGAATCAGTCTCCTTTGCTTCAGTGGGAGAATATTGGTGGTAGGTGGATGGTTGGACTGGATAGTCTTGGAGGTCTTTTCCAACCTTGGTGATTCAATGAAAAAGTCATAGTTTTCTCATGCCCCTCACATCTGTTGCTTAGGTGTTTAGAACTTGAGTTTGTTCCTTGGTGTGTTTTTGTGCACTCCCTAACATGAAGGTTTCTTGGTCCCAGCTACAGTTTTGGGTTCATGGACACTGCATAGTGATTTCTATAGAGAGATGATGTTGCGTTGTCAGGTACCTTCCTTGAAGAATGGAAGTTAAATTGCTGCTTCTAGTGATATCTGTGGTTGTGTGCTCCTTTATGGAGCTAGGTAAATTTTCACTTTCTGTAAGCATGAGTTACAGCTGGTAGTGATACGTATATGTATACACCCTTATGAATTTTGGTACAAAACTTACACAAGCCATAAGAAAGCAAAAGCAAAGAAAGCTGCAATTCCATGCCAAAGGCAAGCAGAGCTTCACTGAGCTTCTCTTTCTCAATTTCTCCTTTTATTCACACAGAATGTTGTTGAATGTTTCCTCAGATGTACTGCAATAAATTCATGCTAGTACTATGCAGGTTTTCTTGGGAGAAAGGGATGGAGCTGCTGCCCCATGAGGGTGTATGGAGGGCATCAAAGAGGAGTGTGGAGCTCCTCTGCCCTTCACCTTGCTCCCTTTTTAGATCAGTGCTGGTAGTTGGTGAAGTTTTTGACAGAGGCTTGTATCCTACTGGGAGAAAAATGATGTAGGGACCTACGCGTGGGTATGGGTCCAGTACTGTTTTGATAGCAGACCACACAAGTGTAGTGATATTTCCCAATCTCCTCCTGTGGAGGGCAGCATTAATCCTAATCCCAGATCACCCAGCATACACACAAACTATCGGATAGGAGATGAGTCTGAGGAATGCTGCATCATCTTTTGAAGATGGGACCATTTTACTTGGGATTTTGGTTAGATTCTGATAGGCAGAGGTAGGAATATTGGTATTTCAAACTCGACTGTTGCTGTTATTTGTTGTCCCCTCAAAAGGAGGGGTGGTCTGAGATGCTTCATAGGCTGTGCTCGTGCTCTGCTTCAAGCTGTAGCACTGAGAGTCTCCTCTGCTGCGTTTGTTCTGCCCAACTCATGTTTTAAGCATCGTTCCTCTTATTTAATAGCGTTGCTGTAATAAGATTAGGTCTGGACTTTTCATTGCTGCCTCTCAAGTTTCGGTTAACGTGTTCTCAGATTGCAGGAAGCATATTTGAGCAGATGCCTATAAATAAGCTTCATTGCTGTCTTTCCTTCTGAAAAACATTAAAGGATTGGAAATGATGATGCCATTGAAGTCTTGGGATCAGTTTGCCTAAGCGATGTAGGACTTCATTCCAGATAATATTCTGAAGATGAATTTTTCTTTTTAAGAAGATTTGGTCAACAATTGACAGGAAGGAAAGGTTAAATAGTAATGAGAAAGTACTGTAATTGCAGTTCTTTAAAGACTGGTGCTGTAAGTGATTACATGCATGATTGCAAACCATACGTTGGCTCCAAAATTCAGTCTGACCTACCTGTATATTTTCAATAAGAAGTAATGTCTCCTATTTCTAGGAGAAGGAAAAAAATCTGCTGTTTTAAGCTATATACAAATGATAAAAGCGAAGACATCAAAGTGTGCAGCCTTTCAACTCATGCTCAATTAGAATAAAAGTTTGGTTGCTGTTTTAAACATTTATGGCTAACTAACTGTGACAGCGTCTCAGCTCTGCAAATGGGATGATTTTGGATTGACTTTTGATCTGACTGACAGTTTCTTACATACTTTGGTGTTGGTTTATAGCACACGAGTCTGCATTTGAATCCACATGTGACTAATTAGGAGCTGTTTATGGTCTGTATGTACACATTCACACAAGAATAAAAGCTTTTTTAACTGCAGCCACGTTATTAATGGAAAAGTTAATTTAACAAGGTGTTTGACCTGCAATGTTTAATGCATCTATAACAAAGATTAAAAAAGGAAAAAAAAAGTGTGTTTTAGCATACAGAAATTTAAACTAGTATTAACAGTAAGTGTGTAAGCTGAGAGGAAGATGCACTTAAAATCCTTCCATACTTCTATGGCTATTACTCTGCAAAGCGTCGTTCAAACTGTTTTACTGTATGAGTATCTCAGTGAGAAACTTGATTTGAGTGTAACTACTGGCCTTTCTGATTTAAAAAAAAAAAAAAAAAGTATGTCTACACCCATCTCTTCATCTACCTTTATCATAAGGGCTCTTGACAACACGAGTACTCCTATCGTGTGTTTGTGCTGCTGAACACCTCTGGGGGTTGCAAAGAGGCTGCAAAGAGAAGCATTAAAAACGAATAGGAACATAATAATGTTTTGGTGATAAAATAATGCTTCCGTGTCACAGAAAACGAAGCTGTCAGCATTCCTTTGTAGGCCTCTCTCAGGCTTAAGAAAGGGTCCTTGACAGTTTCAGCATTGCCTTTAAATATCTTATTGAAATGTAGATTAAGACTGTACATCTTATAATGGTTGGAGAGACTTTTCATTTAAAGTCTTGTAGAAAGGCAAGTATTAAGTAAGTATTAACTTTAGCAGTTATATTTTAGCATTTTTCTCAGGTTGATCCTTCCTAGACCTAATATTTAGATTTATTTAAAGAGGCAGTAGATTACCTGCCAGTACAGTAGTACAGCATTGTGTGCTTTTCTGAGTCCCCATGAAGTCAGATTACTTCTGTCTTTTTATTAGTGCCATCTCTCATGTTTTACAAAAGCATCGTGTGCACGCTGATACTATCATCAGTGATGCGTCAGTGTTCTCAGTTAATATGTAGTGTTTTCAAACATACTGTAGTTTCATGTTAGCTTATTGGAAGTGGAAATGACATTGAGATTTTATTCTGTAAGCAGGGCTTTTTAAAAATATTCTGTAGTTCAGAATTGATCTTTAACTTTTAACTGTTTCTTCTAATGGAATGTGAAATAGTATTTAGTTATTAAGACTTCTTTTAAATTACTTTGAGTCTGTTTTTTGGGTGCTGACTTTGGACTCATTTGGTCTAAATTGGAAGGAGTTCATCTTTCAGAAGGCTCTTAACTTCAGCAAGTCAGTTTCTAGCAGTTATTGGTCTCTCACTGTGAAATGGCCAAAGCTGAAAGTACCAATAATCCCAAATCGTTTCCACGTCTCATACATGCAGATACAAATCTTCACCAGGGCTTAAGATAACAGTTAAGCTCATAGGAATATCATCTCAGAGGTAATGGCCTGGATGTGACGAGGTAGTCTTGCTGCTGTTGTTTCTTATATAACCCATGTTATGTATATAATGAACTTGATTTTGCAAAGCTTAGCTGTTACAAGGATAACTTTCAGCTGCATGGATGTGATATAGTTAATTGGAAGCCAATAAATATACTGTTTATACATACTGACCTTTCAGAATGGGTTCCTGCTTTAAACAAGTGCAAGAAATGTAGTGCTTTAATGATGGTGGATTCATGTTTGCTGAAAGTATGTCAATAAATATTTGAATGTGGAAGAAAATAGTCTTGACTCACATGAGATGGGAACAAGGCAGCATGAGAAAATGATTCATGAATGAGAAGGATGTCATTACTGCATCCTCACACAACATGGGTGCTTTGTGAAGTCCAATAGTGGTAGTTAAGCTTCCGAGTAGCCAGCATATGTTACCTAAGCTGTCCAAAAAGTACTGCTAGGTACTTCAGTGGTCTCTGTGAATGCTTAAGTATTCAAATACTCCAGGATATCTTTATTTCTGAATCTTTTCTAGGATGAGTTTGTTCGTGTATAAGGAAATAATTGAATGGCTCTACAGAGGTTTAATGTGTGCTAGACTTTGTTTGAAGCCAACTGAATTTTTTGGTTTCTTATTCTCACTTGTTCCTCCATCCCTATTATTCTGCTATGCTATGTAGTATTCAACGCTTCATATCTGAAAAAGTAGGAAGTAAAGCAGTGATGCATCTGGTTTTACAAATTATTGATTTGGAGAAGTAGACAAAACTGTCTTGATCATTTTTGGGGTAGGGTATTTTAACTGATTATAAGCCCAATGATTAGAGGGACTGCAGAACTTTCAGTGTTGACTAACAGTAACTTGTGTGATTATTTTGAGACGACATGGAAGAGCTTCTCACATGCACTTAGTCACAAAACTGCACTCAGCCCTCTGGTAGGCATTCCTATGCTGCTTTTTGTGCAGTTTTTTGCACAACGATGAGAAGAATGTTCAGCCCAGCAAGTTATAAGGATTCATGGAAAAACTTTTTTCCTCTTCAGCCTCAAAAATCAAGTCAAAGTATCCATCTAAAATGGCATAATGCTGGAATAACTCCAACAAAAATCTAGTTTTACATTCATAAATAAATAATTTTGTCCTCCTGATCTTACTCTGAGGTTAAAATGAAATTGAAAAGTAGAAATGAAGCTTGCTTAGAAATGTGATGTTGTACTTGATTTCAAGCCAAAACCATGAAAAATAATTGAATTTCCCTTTTTGTGATTTAAAAAAAAAAACCAAACTTAAATCACACAAAGTTCATTCAAGCTGAATCGAGGGATTTCCATCAACCAGATGTGAGAAATTCTTGAGAAACTCTAGAATTTCAGCAAATTTTAGATGAACCTGAGATTTGATTGCAGTATCCATAATTGAGGTTTTTTTTTTTTCTTGATTTATCTCAACATAATTGATAAGTCTCGTTTGATCCCAGTGAATAACGCTTAATTTTCTTGAGTTATGTACTGAGTGTGGTCAAAATCCATTGCAGCCATTACAGAAATAGGGAACTGTTCTACATTGTGTTGAAGATGTCTGGTTTCAAAAAACAGTTGTTTTTCTGCCCCTATTAGGGCTTTTCAGCCTTTAATCTCTACTTTCTTTTGGTTTGGGGTTATCTCTCAAAGCATTATGATGGTCTTGCCTGATTTTATGCTTCTGTGTTCTGGTGAGATGGATGGTAACATCCAAGAAAAACAACTCTCAAACAGAGTTCACTCTTTGTAGGTATTCATAATACTTTGTGCTCTTGTGCTCCCTCTACTGACTCTGAACCTAGGAATGAGATGCCCAACAAGTACATAGAGAAAACCAAGCGTGGGTGCAGGGACAGGAGTTCAGATAACATGTCTTGGTTTGATATTATAGCCTCAAATGCAGCCTGGTAAAATTGAAACCCACATTGTGGATATCTTGTGTCTGGTCAGAAAGGAAGCAGAATACCTAAGTCTCTTCAAGAAAGGAAGTCAGTCTGCAAGTTGGTGATAGTAATTAACCTTGTGATCATTGAGAAGGATGAAGAATATAGAAGCTGTTGAGAGAAGTGCATGTGGAGAACACCTCTACCTTTGCAGCTGCTGAGTCCTATCAAACTCCAGGAAGATCTTCAGTACAATTGAAGTTTCAGTGTTCATACAGCTTTTTTTCCACTGCGGTGATGGGAAGGCTTTAAACTTTAAAGCACATGAGGATGAATTATCTACTAGCTAACTTGTTTAGACCTGACCTTTTGTCAGTCAGTGCCCTTATACAAAAGGTACGTGTTGAACAGACCAATTCAATGAAGGGATCTTATCTGAATACAGTTCTGATATTTTTCTCAGTGTAGTCAGAAGTGAGGAAAGATTTGTATCTTCAATTCTGTTGAAGGGAGACTGAGAGAGTTTAAGGTGTCTTCCATCCAAATAATTTACTTCACTCATGACCAAGTATTTCAGTAAGGTGAGAAATCAAGAACTTCTTTCTTCCATTTTCCTTAGATTTTAATGTTTGTTTCCCCTCTGATCAGTGATTGGTGATCGACCTCTCCTGGGAGTAAGGGCACTCAGCTAGAGGGGAGATGGTCAGGCTATCCTTCGACTGGTTCCATCCCTGAACTTCAGCTCCCTGAATGACAGCTTTCTATAGATGATCTATTTTTCTCTTCAATTTATGAAGCCTGATCATTTTATTAAAACCCAAGTTCATAACCTGTAAGATCATGTGAAACTCCGCTCTTGCTTTGCAGATCAGTTTGCTGAGATGTGTTGGTGCAGGAGGCACGTGGGTTGGATTTGCTTTTCTTGACATTACCTCTCTTGCACTGTCTGTACCTGCTGATTGCCTGTAGATAAATCAGTCACTTGGGTACTACTGCCTTCAACAAAGATGGATACTCAGTTCTGATATAAAGCATTTTGGGGCTGAACTGACTGAAAATAACTGTCTAATTAGAAGTTCTGTCCAGACTCATGTTGCAACTTTGGAAGGTCTTTTCCTTCTTTTTTGGAAGGAACTTTTGCTAGACAGCTGAACTAAGCTTTATATTTTTTCCTTGCAATTAAAGAAATCCCATCCTAGTGTGGGACCTGTTTCTCTTCCTTGACTATTGAGGACGTTATGCATATCCAGCTTGAGACATGAATACATCTGGCTAGGTAAAGTAAATGTCATCACTTCAGTCTGTTTTCATGTGGTCAATGTGTTATGCTTATTTTTTATGTGGATTTTTTATTTATTTATTTATTTATTTTTTAATTTTAAACTCAATGTAAGAAGAACAGAACAAACTTCATCTCTTTCTGATGATTCGTTTTCTTGGTTGTTTTGAGATGTTTAGGCACCAAATATTGGTCATGATTTTTATTTCTAAATGTACTCCAAACATTCATGTGATGAAAATACATTTCTATGGCTGACAGAAACCACAAAATAAACAATTATTGGATTTGTCATACTGCCTTGATGTAAGTGTTAAAATATCCCCAATGTCGTAACAGAATCAAATTTTAGAGAGAGGGAGGGAGAGACGTATACTATATATATATGTATACAGAGACAGAAGGAGAAGATATGAGTACTTGAAGCATGTCCTCCTAAATGACTTTAACATTAAAGTGTGTTTTTACTTGGAGATTTCAAAACATTCAGCATGCACCTTCAATTTGAATATAGGAAATACTCAAAGGCTGAAGCAAGGAGATGCAAATGGATTTAGAATGTGAAGTTTATCTGGGACAATGTAGAAAAATGTGAGAGGGGAAATCTAATCTGCACTCTAAATTCTCAAGGTTTATTTTTCTAATTTGGGCTTATCACAAGTTTCAGTCGTCCCCATTCCTGCCGTGTTGGGACTGGGGCTGCCCAGAGTGGTGGTTCTTCAATCAGAGGTGAACACTCACTGCAGCTGCTGTATGGGCACTGACCAGCTTTGTGTGTGAATCTGGCACTTGCTTAAGAATTTGCCAGACAAAAAGTCTTCCTAAATTGCTTTTGCTACTTCTCCAGAAACCTGCAGGGGTTACTTCCAAACTGGAGCCAAGATTGGACTCAGGACTGCATCTTTAAATTACATCACCAGGCATGAACGGTGCAGAACTTAAACTCCCAGTACTTTGGAATGTTTGTGGAATTTTTGTATTATTGGAAGATTGAAACACTTGTTAATATTCATTTACATTTTTCTAATGTTTACTGCCTGGCTTTGAGCTGAATTAGGGATTTATTAGGCCACAAAATATTACCCAATTTTTTTCTTGCTTCTGATGTGAAAGAGCAGTAATAGGCAAGCTTTCAGATGGTGAGATCTTACACACCTGGAAAGAAAAATTTGCTGTGAAATGGAGGACTGAAGTATTCAGGTTTGAAACAACTCAGCTGGAACGTTAGAATATGTGCTCCAAATTATTAGTGTAATAGTAGATGGATTTGGGACATCTCAGTCTTATTTTTCAAGTGATAGCATTCTCAGTTCTGTTTTCCTTCTCAGTTCAAACTGGGATGCAGAGAGGTATCAAAAAGGAAAAGGGTGGAAATAAGTGACAGAGTAACTTTGCATTGATTATTGCACTGGAATATAAATACATTTTATTAGTGAATAGATTAAAGCAAGCTTCCTTCCCCTGGTTAGTAGATGAGATTGTTCTCCTTGATAGACTTCAGTGGGTTTATTCTAGTGTAACTGAGAAACTTCACAGTTTTCTTTTCTTTTGGAAGAATATACTTAATTATACTTAACAATATAGGCTGATGTTCCTATCTGTTCAGGTAGATATGTTTTTTCAATTCTTGTATACTTAGTTTTGCAAGTATTAATACAGGGGGGGAAAAAAAAGGCGTTCCTTATTTTTTCTTCCCTCCATTAATAATCTGCCTCATAAATAATAATAAGTGAATCCTCGATAGTTTGCAGTTTCTCAGCTATAAGGTGCCAAAGAAGTCAGTGTGTTGTCCCAAGGGAGTAGATGAGAAGGAAAACGAGTGTGTTTCTGTTTATTTTCTTGGCTCATTGCTTTATGGATATGCAGGACCTAAGAAATAAATGGTGGTCAGAAACGACCAAACACGTTTATTAGGGCAGTTAGAAAAAGATGCTGTTTTTCTATTTGCCAGGGTCCTTCTGAGTAGCGTGTTTGGCAGCTACCAAATGACATGGCCTGCACTGAGCTGATTTTGACGAAGCCTCTGGGATGTGTTAAAAAGTAAACCAGAGCAAATCACGTACTGGAAAGCATAACTCAATCAAGGAAAAATGTATGATTAAGGGCGACGTGGGCAAGGAAAGCTTTGTCAGAGCTCAGGGTAAATATTTGTATCAGTGTGAAGTGAAAGCTTCACACTGCTGATGTCAAGCAGCTGGAATTTTCATTGTTTATAAACTTTTGTTGTTACAGTTGGGTTTTGGCAGAAAAGGTAGCAAAGAGAGAGCAGTTCCCAGCAAGCAAGTCTGAATTTTGATAAGGCAGTTTGAATGGGTAGAAATACTGCATCTTTACATTCCTGTGTCTAATAGCATCATGTGTGACCACCGGTTGCTCTGACACGCGGTTGACTTGCCCTGCTGGAGTTGTCTAGGCACACTGTGAAAGCTGAAGAGATGCTGCAGATGACTGCTAGCCCTCTTGAGAAGGCAACTAGTAACCATCAGCTCACAAGACTTAAATAGCTGCTTTAACAACCGCAGCTCTGTCTTGTTCAGAGTCCAGAGTTCATTTGTCTTCAGAGCGTTGCCAGCATGAGCCAAATATTTTGAAGAGGAAAATATATGACCTATTTGGGGGTTGAACCCAATTCTTTGGATTCTGACCAGGAGCCTTAAGAAGATAAACTAACACGCTACCTTTCCCCCACCCCCAAACTCCGATATACTTAAACTGCAGCTATGGGCACGTGTTGTACTTTGCAAAATGCTCTGCGAGTTGTTTTATTAGAATGTTCTAAGGATTTGAGATCTAGTTGAGTCAATCTGCAGTGATTTCTTTCTTGGGGTAAAATTTTGGATTGTGGTCCTGTGTAACATGAGTTTGGGTTGATTTTGGTGGGAGCTCCCAACATTGGATATATTTTAGTAAACTGCAGGTCTGCTGTGGATGGAAGTTTTTAACATTGGTGATTCTTATGTTGCTATTTGTCATTAGGGACATGATCTCAACTGCCACTTCAGGTTTTGTCTCTAACCCGGAAATGAGAAGTAAGGTATTGCAGAAACAACCTGCAGGAGGAAAAGCGTTGCAAGAAAAATAGGTAAAGCTCTGAGAATGGTAATTAAATTCCCAAGAAAGGAGCTATTGCACTATAAAAGAAGATAGGTTCTGTTGAAGAGCTGGCTGGGGGTGTGACTGGAAAGCATGTGCTCCTCTGCACATGTATGTGAAGATGCTTCAATTTAAAGAGCTCTGTATTTTAGTCAAAGCAAACCAGGGGCTATCCCTGCCAATGAAAAACGGTGCTCGGCAAGAACCTAACAACATTACCCAGCTGCACTAAGAATAGAAATCAAGCCCCTGCTGGTATAATTAAGAAATCTTCACTTCCAGTCCCTGGGCTTTAGAGACCTGGATCACTCACTAATTCCAATTTAGAGAGCTTTTTTGATAAGAGCTTTTGTAAACTAGGAAATAAGCTGAGAGTGAAAACTTTTCATTGCGAGTATTTTAGTTACGCAGTCGGGCTGTTCAGTGTTATTTAATGTTTGGTCTGTCCTGGAGGGAAATCAGATATATCAGCACTGAATTGAAGAAATACAGTGTACTCATCTTCCTAAGGTTTTTTTTTTTTTTTTTGGGGGGGGGGGGGGGGGGGG
>NW_024884844.1:11840815-11841918 GCF_019232065.1 Centrocercus urophasianus | reverse complement strand
GAGAATGTGGCACTCATCCACAGTCTGCTGTCTTACATTTGGAAAAAAACATCAATTTCATTCATAAATGTGTAGCCTGGCTTGGCAATAACCTCCTGAGCCTCCTGGCTGCTTGGAGCTGTGGGTAATGTAGGGGCAGAAACTCAGCCTGGGCACAGATGGATGTTTGGGTGAAATTAATACCTTTCTGCAGCATGGACTCTGTAGTTGATTTTGATCTCATTGATGTTGGTCTGAGAGCTAGCTAAGGGAGTTGCTCTGGCTGGTGGTGATGGGAGAATTCAGTGTCTTACCCGTTTATCTCCAAATAGGATAGGTAGACTGGTGATATCTATGTATTGTTTCCCTCTCTTCGTGGGAAGAAGTATGTCAGCTGTAGAAATGCTGAGAAGCTTGACTGAACATCCACTTCTTTAACACAGGTGGATTTTGATTTACTTTCACTGTAGCTTCTCTTTGACTCATCTCTTGTTCTTGTTTGTTGTTTCTTAACATTCTTCCTTCTCACCAGGCTCTCTTCTGCAGTTTCTTTGCAACAGCATGCAAATTTCGTACTACTTCTGTGTGATTCAAACCTTGTAACCCACACATTCCAGGAGGTTTAAAGACACTGGTGAGATCACCCACCCACTCATTACTTATTATTTTATGCATGGTAATGGAACAGGTCAAGTATATGCCTTGTAAAAGTGTGCATCATAACTATCACACTGCACAGAAGGTGGAACAGCATATTCCGTTTCTAATGCTGTCATTGACATCGAGTTTATCTTTTCTACCTGCTTTCTCATCTGGGACATGAAAATGTTGATACCTATGATTTTGGAGGTATAAATTTTGAGTGCGTTGGACCAAGTGAGATAATGATGCTTATCGAAAGATCTTGAGATGGAGAATTTTTATGTGGCAGGGTCTGCTTGTTTCCACATGTTGAGTGTAAGAGCACTTTGCCTTCGATGACAGACCTTGACAGCACTGATTATTTATAGTGGGTTTTTAAGTTAATGATCTCTATTGCTAGTGAGCTCTTCCCTCTGTACCTCACTGTATTTTCTGCTCACTTCTGCTTTCTCCAGTTAAGGACTGAGCCTTAGTCACCACCC
>NW_024884844.1:11803995-11840715 GCF_019232065.1 Centrocercus urophasianus | reverse complement strand
CCCATTGCTTGTACCATTTCTGTGCCTATTTATTTATTTTATTTATTTTTGAAAACAACAGCTGTAGTAGGAGAAGATCATGGTCTGAATTTTCCCGCTTTACAGAAGTTTCTAAGTGGTGTTCTTGCTGATATAAATCATGTCTTTGCTGTCCAGGATGAGATGTTGCTCATGAGTTTGGGCTCTCCTCCTTTCTTCCTTCTAAGAGTTGGTGTTCATTCTGACATATTTGTCTTTCCAAACAATACTGTGATAGGAATCCAAACATAGGAGGTTCCTCTAATGGAAGAGGGTTTCTGCTTCTCAACAAACCTGGTGTTGCTACTGTCAGAAGTCTGAGTATCAAACAGAGCTCAGGGCTTTAATCTAGCACTGGACCTTGGAGTCTGAATTAGCCAATGAACACAATGTGCAATAAATGTCTATCTTCCTCCTTTTTTTTTTTTTTTTTGATTTCTCCCCTTTCTTTAGAGGCATGCAGCGTATTTGCTGAGCTTTTTGTGTAAGTACTTTAAGCAGGTGGCAGAAGACAAATGATGGTGGTGTCCAACAGATCTCTTCCAGTCTTTTCTGTATTTGGGGGTACTGGGGTTTAAAATGTAGTTATGTGGCACTTGTACAATCAATTATCTTCTCATGGTATGGTGGGGAGGCCGCTCCCCCACCCCGTGTGCAAAAAAAAAAAACAAACCTGAGCAAATGACTTTCTGCAGCCCAATGTTTGTTCTGATCAATTTTATTCCCAGGGGAAATAAGTCTCCTCTGCAGAAGAGCTGCACCCCAGGCAGATAAGCAGGGACTTGGGCTCTGTGGGACCTGGTGAGGTTCTGAGGACGGCCCAGGCTTTAGATACCACTGCAGTTTACTTGGGTGTGCAGCCCCCCTCTATGTGATCTGCTACCTTGCCTCAAACACATATGGTGCACTCTGCAGATGCACTATTATATGCCCCCAGTAACAAAGTTTGAATTAGTCTTGAGGAGTTTCATTTGAGTAAACAGAATATTAGGAGGATTGCATTTGATGCTTTCAGAGACCAGCTACTGCTTTTGCAAATTACCATCCCAATCATATTTGAAGCATTCTTTTTTTTTTTCCTTCCTAAGAGTAAAAACATAACTTAGGCAAACTTTTTTTTTTAATGGAATGATGAAACTACTGAACTGCAATCAAACAGCAATAAAAACAGCAGATGCTGTCAAATGATATGAAGCTGGTGCAAAGAAAGCCAGAGAGAAGCAGAATCCTCAAACTAATTCCAGGAAAAAGCAAGCTTTCAAAATACAGAAAGCCGACTAACATGAAACATACTTGGACAACACAGTCAGTTTTACCCACTTTTGCATCTATCTGAAATCGAAGTGTGTATCTTGAATTCTCAGCAAAGGTAGGAATAAAGCCGAAGCCAAGCGTTGGAGCCGCACAGAACCAGCTCTGCAGAGGGGACTGTAGGTGGAGCTCGGCTCTGCGATTCCTCGCTGCTGCTCCACAATGAAGCGATTGTTTCCTGTCTCCTCTCATCAATTCCTCCTTCCCTCTGTGTGCTTTCTGGTCGTGTGTTCTATTTATTTTAATGTATACCTTTGTGAAAAGCCTGTCTCTGAGTGGTTAGATATCCCGTTGATATGTGGCCTTCTGGGGGGGGGAGCCGGGGGAAGGAGTGCAGTCTATTCCCATGACATCCGTGGGCTTTGTAGAGCCAAAAAAACCTTCTCGGGAACACCTAATCCTTGGGCTTGCTCCAAGGACCACAATCTCTCTGCACGACTGACATGGGCCGCTTGGGACACTTGAGGGCTTTAGGTGTGTCTCTCTGAAGTCAGCCACAGCTAAGCATGAGGCAAATGTGCCCAGACCAAAGAAAATAAATTATGTGGGCTCCAATTTTCAGCAGTTATGAAGTATTAAATTACACATCTGAAGTATTCACTCGGGGATTAACCCTTTGGAACCCACACTGTGTTGTGGTGGTTACTCCTGGTGCTGGCATTTTGAAGTCACGCAGGTCATCAATCGCAAGGCTGGAGTGCTGATTGAAATATATGTTGTAATTAACAGTTAACACTAAAAAGGGAGAGAAGGAGCAATGGTACCTGTGCAAGAGAGGTGTGAGGAGCAGCTCTGGCCCTGGTGCTTTTCTGGATGTGTTCTGGGAAAAATCTGTGCCATTGCAGTTTTAGGTAAAAAAGGAAAAAACCCAACATAACTCTTTAGGCTTTTTTGGAACCACAAACACAAGCACATCATTAGCATATGCTTTAGCACAATTAGCACTGCCCTGGTGGCTGCCTCTTCAGTCAGGTTTGGAGAAGTGGTTGCAAACCAACGCAATTTTGCTGAATTTCTTGTGAAAATCTACTTAGAAGGCATCAGCTCTTAGTAAGAGATACAAAAAGTACATCCTGCCCTGCCTCCCTCAAGTATTTCTGGTTCCCCACAACCATCTGTAGCATCAAAAATCTGGTACATTATGTTGCTGCAACTTAGTGTAAACCCCACTCTGGAAAAACAAACTGCTGACTTTTATCTGTGTATTTTTAAAGGTATTTTCTGAAGCAAATAACTAGGTTTTGGAAATGTTAATAAACAAATAGTTATTGAGATGGAGACTTTGGGCATTTTCGCATACTTCCCTCTTCTTGCACTGATTAAAACTGGGAGTCGTCTTGCAAGCCAACCCCAAACTAAAATTTGTAATCGCCCTAGGAGCTGCTCCTTTGCTGAGATCATTGAACCTGGTGCTGTCTTATCTCCTGGCATATATTGTTTTAAATCCCAAAGATTCAAAAAACAACAACAACAAAAAAGGCTAAGTACGACTACTTGAAAATAGTGGAAAAAAAGAAAACAAAAACTTGTGTTTTCTGAGCCTGAAGGACAGATCTGGGAGATGCAAGCTTTGTGATTTAAATGTTGCTTGTAATAAGCCACCCTGTTGCTCCCTGTCCTGCTTTGCTGGGGCCATGGGTTCTCTTGGGGAATGGATGGATGATGGGACCTATGGAATGCTGGGCTGGAACCTCTCACCAGGAGCTGAAAAGAAAATGGAAGAGTGAGCAACCTCTTGGAGACTGGCTTTGAGGTTTCATAAATCACTTTGGCCCAATTTTCATTCTCTCCTGTAGTAAGGCGAGAACTTCAGTGTCCCTACACTGTAGTATCAGGCCTACAGTGCTCTGTGTGTCGTGTGTGCATAAATATCACTTTGGAGATGACAAGTTGGCACAGTTTGTATTAGACATGAGTATCTCTGGCTTGAGAGCGTCTTTCTGAAGTTCTATGCTTCCCCTTTCCTTACCCTGCTGACTTAGTAGATCTCAAGTACGAGTTGGTTTTCCATCTCTGTATTTTTAGGAGAGCTTTCACGAAAGTGTAGGCTTGGTGTTTGAGGGGGAGGCAGTTGCAAGTTATCAGTAAGAGATATCAGGAAAAGTGGAAGGAGGTATAAGCAGGATATTTTTGTATATTTTTTTTAAATGACCTTGCAAGTGAAGTTTTTTTCTGTAGTGCTGTTTCCAGGTCTGCTGCATTAGAGGAGAGGGAGAACAAATTAGGGAATGTGTGTAGAGGGAGATTCTCTTTAGCCACTGGACCAGTGCCCAGCTGATGGTTGCTGCAGGGCAATGGAAGTGTGCGGGGTCACACAGTGCTCTACTGGTGGGCAGAGTCTTGTGAAGGAAACATCCGTGCTACTGCCCCTAGATAACATCACTGTCTTTACTTAAACTATCAGCAATTCCAGGCTTTAAGCTTTAATGTCTTGTCTGGAATACAGTGCTGAAGTTCTGTGAATTCACCTCTCTCTTCACTCCTCCCTCCAGCCCTCAAGAGCACGAGCAAAGCCTATTCTTAGGCTTAACTCTGAATGTGTTTCCTTCTGTGGGTTTGAGACAGGCCCTTAATGCTCCTTATGTCATTTTTGTGGTCAGTTTTTTCTCGTTTTGTGCTCATAAAGTTCAGGGATCTATGTGGTGTACACACTGAGGTCAGTCTATTTATACCCATAAGCCCCCTCAAATTGGAATTCATCCTTGAAGACCCAGAAACTGTAGGAATTTTGCCTTGTTATACTTTATTGCAAGGACATAAATTGCTTCCAGTAATCACAGCTTTCTATGCAGCGGTGTTGTAGCTGGTGTTTTTGTTTTGGGTTTTTTGTTTTGTTTTGTTTTTCCAGGTAGCAGTAGGGTGAGGAGGGTTGTTTTTTTTTTTTTTCCTCACCTGATTCTTCATTGATACATAACATCTTGTTGACATCAACTATTTCTCTACTGTCACTTCTTTGCTTTTAGGATCAAACCTAAAGCATTTCTGGCGTGTCTGGAAATCAGGGGTTTTGCCTGCTCAAGAGAAAAGAGGATTTGGAAAGTGTGGAATAGAGCTATAGGCAAGGGCTTTAATGTGGATTAGAGCACCAAAGCATTTTGGCACGTTTGGGTCTGGGCCAGCGCATCACTGAGATGAGGCCAGATGAAAAACTTGGATCTAGCTTCTTTTCCCAACACTCCTAGATTGATGCTTGGGTCACTGGTTTGGTTCCAGCTCTAGGGGAAGCTGGTTTTCTTGTGTTCTGGTTGTGTGAATACCTTGAACGTATGAATTTTCTAGCATACATATTTAAGACACTCGGTTGATTTTTTTCTGAAGCTTTCCTGTGCTCTGCTTTTGAACCCAGTCAAGCTCTCTTGTAGACTTTAGAGTCAAGTGGAAAGTGAGAAAGCTGGATTGTAATCAGAGAAACTGTGAATGTATGAACTGGGAGGTAAGGGGTAAGGTGCCTCCTGTGACTTATTAGATCCAAAACAGCACTGAGGATATTTACTCTCCTGTTCTAGGGAAACCAGATCCAAGTGGTTTCTTTGCTCTGTTCCCTTTGTAAAGTAGCTATGAGGAAAACTGCAGACAAGTCTCAGCCAGAAAATCCATCTGGTATGAGAAGAAGGGGCCAAAGTACAGCTCTTTGAACACTCAAGTCTGCCTTCTGTCTTGACTAAACTGTCTCCTATCCTGTCTGTTGATGCGGTCTCCCGTTCACTGGTGCTCTTCACATCAACTTTACTATAGCACCTTCGCTATCCACGTGCAAAGTAAACCTGTGTTCAGATTTTGAAGGATTGAGCGTAGCACTTAGCGACCTCGCATCCTGCTTGCTTTCCTCCTCACACTTCTCCTGTAGCAGCCCCATGTCTGTACGATGGCAGGGCAGTGATGGGCCGTCAGGGCTCAAGTCTGGGGAGCGGAGGAGGCTCTGACACACCTGTTCTTACAGATGATGCTTAAATTCATGGGTGGTTCCAAAATCTTTCCCCAAAATATTTAATATTCACTTTAGTTTGCGACTTTCAACCAACTTGAGAAGAGGAAAAAGTAGTTTGTAGTTGAGCTTCATGTTCAAGCAGGAAGAGAACACCCAATATGACAAGTTGAAGTGAAAAGATAATTTTGAAACTGTGAAGATAAAGCATTTATTTCTTTGTAGAATAGCATATTCATATGGGCTTAAAGACAAGCTCACAAAACATAACACATGCAAAAAAAACAAACTAAACAAACAAAAAAAAACTATGTATGTATTTTTCTTTCCTAGTGGAGCAAAGCATGGCAATGGCAGCCACCTCTAGCTAGTTACAAGAGGCTGCTCTCAGGCAGTTTCAGGGCAGCAAGAAAAAGTGTGCTCAAAGGTAGGATCAGGCACAGCTGCAACAACATATCCCTGAGGGCATCTAATGTGCATGGAATAGAAGTTAATGGATGTGTCTAGAGATGGTTTAAAGCTGTCCTTTAGCTTTTCTGTGACCCAGCTGTGAAGGAGATCACTCTAATTTTTACGTGGCCAAAAATGCATCCACAAGTTGTAGTAGGGAGCACTTCTGTGTCTGTTCTGTGACTATAATCTTTCTAATGCTTCACAAAGCAAGATTTTGCATGGGTATTATCCAGCAGTTGGTGATACCTATTCTGCAGCCATCCTTCCTCTTTGTACTGTGTGCCAGATGGAGACAGGCGTGCTGGGGATGCCATGCAGTGGAGAACTCACACCTAACCTTGTGCAGGGATGGACAGTGAGAGGACAGGAGAAACTGGAGCTTGGGGTAGCAGGAGACCTGAAGTTACAGTGGGCACACTGTGGGCTGCCATCTGTGCCAGGCTATCTGAAGGTTCAGAGCATGGAGTTTTAAGAGGCATCTGGACAAGTCTCAGTCATATGCTCTGACTTTTGGATGGTCCTGTGTGGAGCCAGGAGCTGGACTTGATGATCCTTGTAGGTCCCTTATGACTCAACATACTCAGTGATTCAGTGTACTGAAGTTGAAGGTAGTGTGAGGCTCTGGACTTTGTCAACCACATCCCTTTGAGAGCCACTGCCATTGCTGCAGTGACACTTGTGATTTGCAAACCATGCCGGGTTTCAAAGCGAAACTTGTACTGTATCTGGTTTTTTTAAGAACAGAACTCATTTAAAAAAGACAGTTTCTCTAAGGTTTCTTTAACCCCATTAACACAGCTGTTAAGAACATAACCACCAGACTGTGTTTATTTTTTTTTGTGGGAATTCTTGGCAATCACTCAAGAGATGCTATTTCCCCCCATTTATTTATTTATTTATTTGCTTCTCCCTCCACTAGAGGCAGAAATTCAACTTTTCCTCTCTTGATCCAAGTAGGAAAGCTGCCATCAGGGCTTTCTGCTCAAGTTGGCCATGGGTGTAGCAAAAACAACTGTTTGTTTCATATTAGCAGAGGGCTGAATCTGGTGTTTTGGATGACTTGATATGGTTCTCTTCATGAGAGAAGAGGCAGATTTGGGCTTTAGGCTCTGAGCATTAAGATGCATCTGGTCTTTGAATCCAGCGCGTTCAGTTGCTATCTGCACCTGCCTCTCTGTTTAAGTTGTGATGCAAGGTATTCATGCAAACAGTAATGCAACTTTTATTCTTCTACTGTTTCCTGGAATATTACGTGAGAATTAGGTGTCTCTTTTTACTGAGCTTCTGGAAGAGCCGCTCATAAATATCAATAAACCCAAAGCCATATAAAATCCATCCATCTATCTCTTGGTAGAAAAGCACAAGCATTAAAAGTGACATTCTGATTTTCTGATTACTGAAATTCTAATCAGTTAGGATCTTTCTCTTTATAGAACTCTTCTATCCACAGAAACAAACTTTTAAAATCTCAAAGCTCTCCTTTCGTCATCTTTCTCCATTTTTGACTCCATTCAATGTGTCACACAGAATCAGAAGCAAAAGATGTTCAGTTTTTCTTTAAGTACAGTGTATTGGACGGACAGTAACATTCTCTTGTAAATGTGTTAATTCTTCTATCAGTATTGTGCTGTTTTTTTGTTTTGTTTTTTTTTTTTACAGCATGATGTATACTTCTAGTCTTCAGTGCACGATGTTGTGTCAGTAAGAGGAAAGAACAAACTGACAGCAGATGCTTGAAAAATAAAATACATGCTGCTTTTTTTTTTTTTTTTAGTCTCCTAAGGACAATTAGTAAGGTTACTGTTAATTTTGATCTAAAAAACATTTTTCTGACATTAAAGAAGGCAAAACAATCCTGCTATTGTAAAATGTTGTGTTAGGGTTACTCATGATAATTTTTTACAGTTTCTCTGGGATAGAAATTGCAGGAGTGATTAGGGCTTAATTTCATTTTTATTTCCATTGTCTTATATTCTTAAGTGGAGAAACCAGTGTTCTAGCTATTAAACTTGTCCTTTGCTCAGGGAAGGGATGGATGCCTAAAAAAGATGGATTCAGCACAAAGATAGTGTTTCCCCATATTTAATCAGATGTTTGGGAATGGGATTTCCCACATGCGCTGCTGTCTTCATTAGTAAGTATGGATTTAGGACTGCTGTGAAAGGTTAGGCTAAATCGTCTATTGCAGTTCAGCAGCTTGAACAACCTTAGGAAATGCAAGTCTTTTAACCTTAGTACAGCAGTGATATGACTTAATGGTGTTGTTATCACCTTATAATAACACAACTGCATGTGAAGTAAGTTGTCCATAGTCCGTTGTCTCCTGCAGAGATGATGGCACGCAGTAACGTGGCCCAATGGGCAGTCTTGAGAGAAACTGCCTGAGATCTTAAAAAGGGCCGGTCAATTAATTTGTTCCAGCCCTGCAGGTCAGGAGAGAGATAAAATCGCTGCTGTTTACAGCTGATCATCTTGTATTAAATATAATTATTTTAAGCATTCAGCTCCATTTTCCATGTGATGTGCTGGGGCAGGAAGCATCCAGTCTCTGTGGCTGACTGAGTCTTTGCACTTGCTGCTCATAAAAATAAGGCATTTTGGGTTATTGGATCTTGTGTGGGTATCAGTTCCCATAATGTTCTGTTTTCTTTTTGGTGTTTTTCTCCATCTTGCTGTTTACCTGCTTGCTGTTTCGCACGCAGTTACTGGTGGCATTGTGATGGTGCTGATTTTATGTCCACGTAGCTTTAGAGTTCCCTTACCATATGGTCATCCTGATGTTACCATTTGCCTCAATCATCCTTTTTGTAGCTGCGTGAACATCTTAATTGATCTCATGAGCTGTTGAAGATTTATAGCAGGCATCAGTGTACTTCATTTCACGAGCACGTAACTATGCATTTCCATTTGATTGGGGCATCCACACCTCTTGCACATAAAAAAAAAAAGCGTACAGAGTACGTTTTTCTGTCCCTGTGGAAAGGTAATGGTCATCTTGAAGGATATTAGAGACCTTGCTCAACTCTAACCCTAGACAAAAGGGTAAGCTATGGACTCTTGGGTTGTTGCTTCGATCTCTTAAAATAACACTCAAGTATTCTTCACTTTTTCCCTTGTAGTGGAGATAGTAGAACTCCTTCTGAGTAAGATTCAAAACCATGTGTTGATGATATTGTTAAGCTAAAATGCATATATCAGGATGGCAATGGTGCCAGGAGCTGCTTTTGGCCAGGCCTGTGTTTCTTGGTATATGCAGTAGAGGCATGTGCAATTAATGATGTTGGCAAAAGGAGCACTGTAGGAAAAGCACAAAATAAGAGGTTTGATGGTTTCTGCAAAGTACTGTGCCCATTTTTTCATGCAGAAAATGAGTAAATCATTACTTTAAATATGATTGGAGCATAACATAGCATTTTGTGATGGGGCTTGTCAGAGAGCGTTTAGAAAAAGCTGCATGTTTGAAGATAAATCTGATCACAGAGAAAAGAAAATGTTTAGGGGTAGATAGGAAAATGATAGAAAGCATCGTTTGTGCCATTAGAAGGGTGTTTGGACTTATCTCACTGAGAATGTGTTCACCATTAATCTGTCAAGATATCAAACTATAGTGCTGTTGTTGGAAATCATGTTTGCACTAAGACTGTTTTCACTGGCTGAAGCCTGGGTTACCTCCTTTCTCACCTGTGTGGTTGTGCTCTTAAGCTTAAGTCTACGACTACTTTTGACATAGGTTTTGATTTCAGAAAAAGAAGGTGAATGGCAATCCAGTGCCCATGTCTATCTGTTCTTTCTGTGTTGGACCTCTGTGTAATGCAGCCCCCAAGTCTTACTGAGTATTGCCCATACTGCTCATCAAAATCAGATGCAGAAATCCTCTTAAAACTGTGGAGAAATTAGATGCAGGCAACCCGTTTACCTAGCTGCTCCATTGCTTCATAGCTTCATATCCCTCACCTGTGTTTGACTCCTTTGTTCTTTTAATGTCAATGTACTTAAATGCTTGCCCTGTGTCCATGGGATTGCTTACTCTTTTTTTTTCCCCTGTGTTCTCTACGTAACTCATCTCCAGCAGAATCCAGCAGTTGGTTGTTTCTAATCTCAAGTATTTGTGACTGACTGAATCACTTTTGCTCTCAAGTACGTTTAAGAAGCCAAGGACTCTTCAGTGGTAAGATGAAAGTCTGAATGCATCCAGGTCTCATGTTCAGGCTCTGGATGAGTATTTTGAAAATGCTGTGCTTCAACAGCTATTGTAAAACAGAATGGAAATCTTTGTATTGAAGGAACCATGATCTTGGATCTAGATTTCTAGTTAGCCTTATAAGTCTACTCAGATGTGTTGGGAAAAACTATACAAAGCTGTGAGTGTTTTTCTCTGATCAGGTGGACTTGCCACTCTGGATGAACATCTGAGGCTAAGATGGGAGTAAGGTGAGAAGGAATTGATTATTTTCCTTTCTCTAGGGATTACAGAATAACTTATACAACATTCTGGAGATAGATACAGCTTTTTTTCTGCAGTACCACATACTTCAGTTTTTAAGATTTTGCTGAGTTAAATAACGAGAGTGAAATTATTGGACCTGAGGAGCCAATAAAAGCAGATCTTTCTTGACTGTAGGAAAGTCAAGATATCCCTGGTTCTTCAATCTTGCACCTCCTCATCTCTAAACGCCTTCACACAGCATGTGGCCAGTTCTCTGGGGAAGGAAAGAGCAGACTAATTCAATGGGTTGCTTTGTAGGTCCTGTCCAGCCAAGGCAAAGTGTTTCATATACAGGTTTGTATACCGTTTAGAAGATAACACTGGAAAAATTTTTCAAGTTGGTGGCAAATAAAATAAATGAACTTAATTGAGAGTATCAATGAAATTGCAGGAGCTAGCATGCAATTAAATTGTGTGTTCACCTTGGCAAACCAAGAGTGATTGTACGTTATCCATCTCTGTAGCCTTCTGCTTGTGGAAGCTGTGTGTAGGACTGGCAGCTGAGCACTGGTTCTTGAAACCAGAGAGAACCTCAGCACCAGGCCTGTGTTTGTACATAACATTGCAACAGCTGGTTTGGATTTTAAAAATTCTGTTTTTATTAGAACGCTGACTCTTGTTTATCGTTATTGATTTTATTGGGTTATTATTGACTGACTACACCCCATGGGCCTATTAGTGAAGTGCTAGTAAAGCATTAAAGGAAGACTT
This sequence comes from Centrocercus urophasianus, assembly GCF_019232065.1. Taxonomy (NCBI): domain Eukaryota; kingdom Metazoa; phylum Chordata; class Aves; order Galliformes; family Phasianidae; genus Centrocercus; species Centrocercus urophasianus. The sequence continues at coordinate 11,829,811 of NW_024884844.1, read as the reverse complement.
AGGCTTCTCAGTGCTTTGTACTTACAGCATTTGCTTTTATCAGTGATTTTTAGCCAGCTGCCTAGCTAGAGATGTGGGCTGTTTCACCCACCAGATATTGCAAAGGGGACAAGAAAGGAAATAAATTGATGCTGTTCAACATATCGAAGAATAGAACTTTATAAGATTTATTGTTTTGTTGGAATAATTCTAATTCTTTTGCATCCTTCTTGTCTAGCTGAGACTTCTGGCTAATGTTGAATAGCAAGCAAACTTATTGGTCTTATTTGCCAATTAATAAGAATAATCTACCGTAATTTTGTCGCTTAATCTTTCCATGTGGAAAAGGAAGATTTATTTTCTTACCCATTTGAATCAAATGATGCATGCTTCTCTGCTAAAGCCTAGATGAGAGTTGAGTGGAGTTGTACGTTGGTCTACATGCTATCCTAACTAAAATTTTAGGCATCTCTGATTGCTCTCTCCTAATACAGTGCATCTTTATATAGCACTCCTGACTGTCTTATTGATCCAAGTCATTTTTCACCTTAGTAGACATTTCCTTGCTCCATAGAAATGAAATCTCCATTTACCTGCATACCCCAGTGGAGAGCTGTGGGGTGGCCCTACAGAAATTTAATGGTGTAAGCAGGGGAGACATTAAGCAAACGATTGATTCCACTGTTTCATTTCTAAAGACTCGTCAACTACTGTGAACGATCGGCAGATGGGATGGCAAAGAGGTCTGTCTCAGTGAGATCCCCTTTCCTATTAATGGTAGTCAACTGGTGCTCCTGACTGTCTGTTAGGGGACAGCAGCAGTGGGATAACAACGAGAGGCTTCTGTAGCTCTGTAAGAGCAAGAAAGTCACCGTATATTAATTATGAGAGTAATACTTCTCTTTGACAAACCTACTGCTGTCAGTTGGAACAGCTTCCCCTGTAAGCTGTCATAAAGTAAAAATGATGGCGAAGGGATGGCTCTACAATGTACTGTCAAGCTGAACTAACGAGTAAACTTTATTCTGTTTGTGACTGGTACATCTTCGGAGGGGATTATTTAAAAAAAAAAAAAGGCAAAAAATCTCTGGCATCGAATATACAGAAACCACAGTTGGTGAGGTGTTCATCAGTTTTGAAAGTGTAACTTAGAGGTTTAGTGCACTGTCTTACTCAGAAAGCAGGTAAATAATTTGCCAGTAAGATTTGATTTTACCTCTACAGAGAGCACTGAGGGTGTTAAGGATGGTATGATCAGGATGCAAGTGATGCTGAAAGCCATCTAGTTGTCTGAATTGTGTGCAAAAAAACTCGCATTATAACTGCAAAACAAAAGTAAGGCTTTTCTTTCTTTCTTTTTTTTTTCTTTTTTTTTTTTTTTTTACTTTTTTGGAAAGATTTCAGTGCAAGTTGAGTTCACAAAGGAATCTGTTCTCTACTTTCAGCCAATCTAACATGTGAATGTGTCATTAAATGCAGGAAGTATACTCATAACTTTGTTCAGATACACACACCATTTTATTTTAAAAGCAATCTAATTTTGTCTTTGAATTTCACGATGGGTGCAGCAGATAGCAGCCAGGAATCAACAGTTAGTATTTAATTTGCTGGTACAATCAAACAGCTAGATGCTCTTACAATTGACTGTGCCCACAATTTTGTGCTTGACTGCAGGTGCAAAATCGCGGATGCAAAAATCAGAGCAACTTGATGGTTTAAAAATTTGGTCCATTGCCGTTTGAAAGCCTTCAACTTCTGTCTGTCAGGAGAATAATGTATTTGGTTTGTGTTGTTTGTTTGTTTTTGCAAAGTGGGAGTTGTTCACCAAAATTTACTCCCAGGAATAAATAATCCTCCTGTAAACGGCTGCTGCATTTATGCTCCAAGACTGAAAGACAAATAAAAGGTTATATTGCTTCAAATATTTCTGTAGCATTAGACAGCTGTCTAGCCCCCCTAAAATCTACCTCACTGTCATTTACTATGTATAAAATATTGAGTTTATACTTTTAGTTTTTAATGTAGCATGTGCACCTTGTGTAAAGAAGTTCTGTAGCAGAAATGTGCGTAATACAAGACTTCTTAAAAACAGACACTCTTAAAAATTCCTATCTGCATAATATTTGTATCTTTAATTTTCTTTCTGATAAAACACGTGCTAACAAATCTTTTAAAGATATTATTAGACATTATGTAAACCTATACCTTGTTCAGTAGCAATGGTCTTCCATAAAGATTACTGCCCTGTATGCGGTAGTGAACCCTTAGACTTCTGACAAAGTGAGATGTACTGATGTTTGGCCAAATTCAGCAAAGCCATACTTCCGTGCTGGCCAAGCAACACAGCTCTGACATCTTCCTTATAACAATGATAACAACAGTAAGCACTTCAATTGTGTATTGGAGGAATGACAAATAATGTCTCACCTCAGATAGAGAAGCTGGCTGCTTTAAATCTAAATTACACTAACTAGTTATTTCTGGAGTGGTCTACTTCAGTGCAGAAAGCACTCAGAAAACATTATTATTTTTTTTTAAACTAAGATTAGTACTATATTTTTTCATAACTATTAAAAAAAGAACCTGAACATTGTCTGCTTTTCCAATTTTTTTAAATCTCCATTACTGAAGTATGCTGGGTGCATGCAGCAAGAGGCCAATTCACTGATCTAACTGTTCATTCAAATGTGATTAATAATCTCTAGTCCTTTATGCCAAGGGACACTATGCTGGCCCTGCTGGAAGATAGACCAGAGATAGTTGGCACATTTAATGCCTTGATGTTTTGTTAAGTATTACAATACACATGGGGTGATGTATGACAACACTTGATTTAATCTTTAAAAAAAATTTAAAAAATAATAATAATAACTGGGAAGCTAAGATGAAGTTCGTACATTTTGTGCCTTATTTCATTCTTTTTTTTTTTTTTTTTTCTTGCACCATTTTTGGTGCAAATTTTTTTTTCAAAATTTAAGGTTGTGGTGTTTTGGAAGGGGCAATAGGATACCTCATAGTCCTCTTCCCATCAAAAAGTTCCTAGGAACAAAGTAGGGAGGGCAAAGAAAGTCAAAACCTGTTGCTGTAATGGTTCTCAGAAGTACGTTGGAGTATAGAATTAAGGCTGGAAAAGATTCTCTGGTCAAGCCTCATCCCAACCATGCCCACTGACCATTCCACTTAGTGCCACATCCCCATGGTTCTGGAATACCTTTGGAGAAAATGACCCCACCAGTTTCCTGGGCAGCCTGTGCCAACGCATTGCTGCTCTTTCTTTTTGGCCAACTTCTAGGCCGTGGTGAAGCGGTGTCAACAAAAGTATTGCATTAGTGGAAGATGTTGAACCTTTCTGTTTTGCTTCAATTAATATAAACCGGAAATCATTTGAATCCCACACAGCTCCTGAGGCTTGACTCCTAATGAACAGCAGTATTTTCTCAACAAATTCCTTGTAGAACTGACATTTTTACCTAAAACAAATAGAGCACCGATCCTACTTAACTGCTTTAGTACCAGGACTTCTTTCAAAGTAAACAATGTCACAGCTGCTTCTAACCAAATGCATGAATGAAAATACATTTGCATATTCATGATCTTCCCGGGGTCCAGCTCTCTTCCTATTAATCCTATTCCTATTAATAACGCTCATTGGCAGATTCTGCAGATTCTCTCTGGAAGTAGCCAGTCCTGGAGTTCAAGCTCTTGGAAGTCTTATTATTCCTTTCATGTTATCCATAGCTGTTTTTTCCTCCGATCTTCCTTTTACCTTTACCAAAATTGCTGAAATTTTCTGTGGAGACCATACAATTTTTATTAGGGGAAAATCACTGCTTTTCACTTAGAAATTCGTCTGCAGTTTTTCTGCAGCTTTTCTTATTTTCCTCTTTCTAATGTTTCCCTTATTTCATGTATTATTATTACTTTTTCCCTGTTTCCTTTTCCTAGTTGCTTGCTTTCTTCTAGATGTTATTCCTCCCTGTTTCTTGATTAATTCCTCTTCCTCACATTATTTTTCTGCTCGCTCCTCTCCGTTCCTTGCCAGTTCTAACAGTCCATGATTTCAGCTGGAAAATTTGTCACCAGAGCCCCTCCTCCACTAACGTTAATGGCCACTCTAGAAAGCCTGCCCTGCCCTCCGTCATCTAATTTCAGGCACTGAGGGGGCAGACAAAACAGATGGTTGGCACAGGGAAGGATGATTCACCGCTTGAAATCACGGTGCAACATTTCTGAAATTGGTGAGAGAGAAGGAGGTCTGACATTTGACAGAGCCATGTAAAAATTGCCCGATCCAGACAAAGTTCAGGCTAATCACTTGACTGTTATTTTCCAGATGCACCAATCACATGGCTATAATTGTAAAGACAACAGCATGTATTGACAATACGTTGTTTCCCAAACGTAGTTGTCCTTAACAAAAATGTTTCTTGCAGGTTGCTCAGGTCAAACTGATGTAGCGAACTGTGAGTGCTCTGCTGTTTGTTTCAGCCTTGAGTTGTTTTTGTGCATGTTGGTTAAGTCATCTACTTCCTGGCTATAGAAAGCTGTATCTTTCCAGGTACACCATATATTTGACCAATTTGGTGCTAATTTCTTTATGAAGTGACAAACTTTTAAAGAAAAATAAAAACAAGGAAGAATTGAGCAAGGAAAAAACAGCAGGAAATTAGCTTCTCTGAATGAATCTGACCGGCATTTTGTACATTACTGTGATTATGGAGAAGTGTGTTTGTGAAGATGGTAAGACCCTGTTATAACAGTAGCAGGTATTAAGGATGGGTAGATTCTGTGGGGTGTGCATGGAATTGAGGAAGTGTGCATGGCGTTGGCCTCCCTGACTTGTAGGTGCATCCTTCACCTGATTGCTGTTGTCTGTTTGGATATAGGTGCCTGCAGCTATGCTTTGGACTGAGCTGACGTAACAGAGTAGTCTTCATACAAAGCATTTAGTCAGTAAAGGGACATGGATCTTGAATGCCATGGTGGAAATGTCTAATGACATGAAAAAAAAAAAAAAAAAAATAGACTCCTAACTGTGAACTGAAAAGGTCTTAGGAACTAGAAATCCTTGCTCGTCCCTGATGGCAATTAGTGTATCGCAGCTTTAAGTATCCAGCTTAATGAGTGAAGTTGCTTATAATTAGTCTTGCTAATTTTTATGAATTTTGGGGGTAGTTTTCCAAATGTTCTCAGCCTTCTGCTGTTCCTAGTGCTCTGAGCATGTCTGCAAATCTTGCTATTTGTTTAGATATCAAAGTGGTAACTGAAATACTCTTAAATGTCAGTGCAGTTTTTGTGTAATGCTTGCAAATGAGGCCTTTGTTTTATTGTTCACTTTATCATTCTAAAGCTGAGACTGAAGGAGGAAAGCAGACATAGATAATTGAAAAGTGCAAATTAAGTTACTCTGAATTAAGCTTCTCGTGAATTCCATGGGTAAAGGTAAACCCTGACTGGAATGGTGTAGGTCCATTAAAGAACTGGCTGAAAGTCTAGATCTGCTCTTCTGTTTTCTCAACTTGAAGCTCACTTCTGTTATCTCAAATGGACTTAACACCTGGAGAATTCCAAACACAGAGAGTGAAGTTCCCATGGGGTTCAGATGTTTTGGTTTCCCTGCATCATCTAGAATGTAATGCATGGTTTTATTATTTTGAAAGAGGCGTTCTTAGTATTTTCTAATGAACTGGTTGCTCCTGACTGGGATAGCTAATTTCTGATACCCTTGTATGATCTTAGTGTGCAAAAGCCTGCTATGGCAGTGAGACCTAGTCAATACAATCAATTGAAGCTGAGAAAGCACTTCAGGTTGATGTAAGACAGATACCTGAATTTGAGCGTCAGCATTGTTTTCTGCACTGTGTGAATTCCATTGACTTGCTCTGCTTGATAGTGGCAGGCATGTATGTGTGAACAGATGCAAAAATGTCAGGCCCATCCTCCTGGAGCTGGGTTCCAGCCTGCATGTCTCAACTCTGAGCATCTTTGATAAAATCATGTCATCTTGGCAGCAGTGAGAATTAGCTTTCTTAGGGTGAGGAGTGCGAGGACCCTCTCCAGGATATGAACCAACTTCAGCACGTTGGAAGAAATCACTTCTTGTTACTTAATTCTTTTTGGCCTCAGAGTGTCTTTGGAATTTAAGCAATTGTTAAATTAAAAAAAAAAAAAAAAAAAAAAAAGTTGGGGTGTTTTATTAGGACTTCATATTCCTCTTTATTTTAGGGTAATTGATGGGAAAGACTGAGAAATAATTAAAAAAAAATATGGACTTTCATGCATTTAAATCTTATTAACGTGATGCTGGTCCAAAGTCACCAAAATAACTCATACTTTATATATACATATACATGTGTGTCAGTGTGAAACTTGCCTTGGGTCATTTCTTAAAAATGTAGGCTCCTGTCTCCTAAAATAAGCCATCTCTGCTTATGGAAAAGCCATAGCCATGCAGGTGTTTGTCCTTTCTAGCCAGTCCAAAACTTCAAAGGCCAGATCAGACTTCACATGAAATGTGGCTTAATGATTTCATCTTGCAATGGATTCTGGGAAACCTCTCTTCTCTGATGCTTCTAAATGCAATAATAAGTAAAAGGAGTTTTTCTGTTCTCAGGTTTTGCCTTTCTAAAGAGCCTCTGAGTAACACTCCATACTTAATCCACCTTCCTCCCTCTGTTTTTGCGGAGAACTAGTTTGGATGAGATACCTATACGGTTGGGCTTGACAGCATTGAGCTGAAACTATTCTCATTTAATTTCCAAGAATTATCAAAAGTGCATTAAAGATACATATACTTTTCCAAGTTATTGCTTATTGCCATATCACTTCCGTTCCTACTGAACAATAGGTTTGTCTGTCATAATGGGTAAATGCTGATACAGGCTTATTTGCCATTCAAGTCTTTATGCTTAAAGGAATTACTGTGTAACTTCAAAAAAAAAAAAAAAAAAATCCACTTTTTTTCCTAGTAGATTATGGGAAAATATCAAATAGCAAAAATAAATTCAATATGATTTGCAGAATATTCGCATGTCAGTAGCATGTCTGTGGAAACTATCTATACAAAAGTTTTGCTGTTAGAACTTATGCAAGGCGCTCATGACTAGGAAAAACAGTGCTTGACAGTTCTTCTTATGGCTGTTGTATGTACCAGGGCACCAGGCAGAGGGGGGAACTGCAGTCCAAGGAGGGAGGGGTGAAAATTAAAAGATTAGAACACACTGACAGCAGAAACAGTGTCATGAATGTATTCTTTTTGGTGTTAGAGCAATGTTTTACATTTGTTAATTTTTTTCCTAATGAATTGTGGACATCTCCACACAGACTAGCTGTGGCTTTTTCATTAGTCATTAAAATACTTTTTTTTTTTTTAAAGTATTCATTTAAAGTTTTAAAGTAGGCTTTAACATAGAGTAATGGTTTAGCATAACTTAAGAAGCAACAGATACCATTAAATACTTTCTTTTTTTCTGAAAGATAGTCAAGAATTTCTACCTGTGCGTGACTTGAGAAGAAAGGCATCATTTGCCAATAAAGGAAGATGACCTTTTGTGCTGCCTCTGGGGACAGTGTGTGTCCCTCACCATGGAGTTTGTAAGCCCTGTACCACCCAGTGGCTTCACTCTATGGCTCTGCCAAAACGTGTTGCTGGACACCAATGCCTTGCCAGAGCATCTGCTAATGGGTGTGGGGCCAAGATCAGGTTGGATGGGGCCCTGGGCAGCCTGGTCTGGTATTAAATGTGGAGGTTGGTGGATCTGCCTGTAATGGGGAGGATAGGAGCTTCATGATCCTTGAGGTCCCTTCCAACCTGGGTCATTCTGTGATCGTGCATGGGCAGAAGGGTTCTCCTTCTTCAAATGTGCAGACTGACCTTCAGTTTCTGAGGTCAGGGGTATACCATGGTAGGGCTGAAGCTGCTTTCCCATTTCCTGAACTGTTGCTCTATCACATATAGGAACACTTAGTCCTGGTTAAGACCTTGGAGATTGTGCTGAGCAGCGAGCTGAAATGCCCACAGAAGTCCTACTGGAGAACAGGGCAAAGCAATAGCACTGCAGCAATACCAGCTCACTTTTTGTCTTCCTGTTGGAAGCTGGGTTTTCCACAGTAAACTCAGGAATGTGTTTTGCATCCCTCTCTCAGGCAGAGTGCTGTTGTTAGCTGTAAATGTGCTTTTTCCTCTGTACAGACTGAATTACGGGCATGTCAGTGTTGTGAATGTCCTTATCTCTGCTGCTCCCCAAATGAGGAAGGTAAAGCCCTGTAAAGACATGTTGTCTGTTTTGGGTCATTGATGCCTGACAACAAACTGCTTCATAAGTTCAGTCTGGAAAATGTTATTTATTCACTGAAATCATGTCTGAATTACCCAAAAGTCAAATTAAGGAACTGGAAAAGCATCTGCTGTGTGGAAGGATGTTTGTTTGTTGGTCCTTCGTTTTGTGTTTTTTTTCTTGGTTTACCAGGATGATCAGTAGAGCATCTGTCTGGGAGGAGGTCTGTTTGCAGAACTGGGATGCAAAAATCTTGAGCCGAGGGAGTATTACAAAGAAATGGCACGCCTTTCAAATGAAGGCTACAAATAGGTTTGTAACTTTCTTCTGTCTTTGGTAAATTACCCAAGTGAGGCAAAATCGCATTCCTAAAGACAGTCCCCTGGCATCCTTCAATAAACAAATTTTGCCCTGTGTATAAAATGTTGAGCTCAGTGCTTTATGAAGTAAAGGTCATCTGAACATAGATGTTGCAATAAAGGGCTGCCTGTAAGTGCTTCCACTGAGCGTGAACAGCAGCAATATTGCCTTCAAAACTCTGTGCTAATTGATTAAACTCCCGACAAACTAATTTTAATGAACCATACCAGGTTAACTTTGTTCTTCCTTTTCACAATACCAAAGGTTTGTTAATGGTATTTGTATGGCCCCAGTTATTTATTACTGAAAAATATTAAGGCATTAAATAAATGTATGCATTATAGAGTCTGATACATTTTGTGCGTGTACATAAATAGCATAGGAATTTTCTGTCAAAATGTACCTGCTTTCAGCTGATAGAATAACCTTCAATTCTGTGGTTCTGTGATTCTTTTTATTGTCCTCAGCATTCACACGTTCATCCTCAAGCTTCTCCTGGATCTGGCGTTGCTTTAGGAGCTCATAGTAAGCAGTCACTGCACATACTGCAAGCACATGCAGACCTTCTGTGCTTCTCATTTAAGGCTGTGTGTAATGTTTCTTGGGGGTTAGGAGCATCCCTGGGTTTTTACGTAGCATATGTGTATATGTATGTATAAATGTCTATGTACATATATATTTAAGTATTAAGCTGCCTGGTAATGAGTTATCTACCCTGCTGCTGACTTCCCTCAGACATTTAATGTCCTTTCATATCTTGTTGTAGAGTGACAGCTGTGTGTGCTTGGAACAGTTCTGTATCAACTTATTTCTGTTCTGTAATGGTAAAGTTGAGAGAATTTTGGTGGATTCAAAATGCCCACGTGTCAGCTTCAGCCCATCTCTCAACAGCTATTCATTTGAAGTTCAGGTAAAAATGGGATAAGTGAGATGTCAAAGATAGGGGTGGGAGCTGAGCTGGGTGAAGGTGCCGCTGCTTCTTAGTAAAACTGAACACTTCTCTATCCACATCTAGCTAGTTCTCTCCATTAGACTTGATCTAACATGTCACTACAGCAGGGCAATCCTACCTTATGTTTGGAGCAATATGCAAGCGTTGGACCATGTGTCCACCAAGCACTCCAGGTGGGCTGTGGATCTGCACCTCAGTGGTGCAGTGAGCTGTCACCAGGTGTCCGGCTTGCGTTACTCCTAATTGCAGTTGGAAGAGGCTGTAGAAGCTCAAGAGCAGTTTTGAAACATGATACATGGGCAAAATAATCTCTGTACTTTGCTTTCAGGTGTCTCCTTGTTTTCCTGCAAACAGGTTACAGCCAACTTGCTTCTTGAGAGTTGGAATTAAGAAAATGTTTTGATTAATTATAGTCCTGTTTACTTAGGTGTTGCAAATTTTGGACAAAGGCCACTAACTGTCTTTAAATTAGATGCTGTAATAGGTGATGATTGTGCAATATGGACTCGGAGCTTAGTACATCAGCATTAAATTTATTTTCAGTATCCTCTGAGCTTGGATCTCACTTGCCAAATAGGCTAATCTGCTAATTCAGTGTGCTCCTAGCTGCTCTCAGAACAAAACCAACTTTCAAACATTTTCCATTTGCAATTGTAATCAAAGGACAAGCAGTGATACAAGAAATGAAGCAATGTGGGTGAAGTAGAACAAAATCATTTAGTGGGCTACTGGAGGAACAATTAAAAATGTTCCCATGTGCCAAAAGAAAAAACAAAAAAGCCAAATTCCACTTTCATGAACAGCGTATCAGAAAATGAATGAAATCATAAAGCATTGGATAGAAATCAGAGTGTCTTTTTCTATTTATTAAAGAATTTAATGCATCTGAAGACTTGGCCAAAAAAAGTTTCAGTATTGAAAGCATGATATAATATTGTGTGTGTTAATAACGCTGTTCTTCACGTTAACTGGTACAGAGTAAGGAGTGGAAATCAGTGCTGATGGTGCTAAGATCCACTGATGTGAGACAAAAGTATTTTGGGGTAGAAACACTAAGATGGGGAAGAGTTGAACCTGAACCTGATGGCCAAGTTGGTGGAGAGTAATACAGTGGAATCTGGAGCTGTTGTGGAGTAGTTAATTCATGAGTCAACTTCAGCCTCAGGTATTTGGTATTTTTTTATTATTTCCCCCTCAATCAGGTTTACAGAATGCTCCACAACTAGCTTCATTTTCCGTCTGTTCATTATTACTCTTTTTTTATTTCTCCTAACAGAAATATCATAAATGAAGCCCTCTAGCTCTCTTCTCCAGGCTCAATTAGTGCTTTCAGTTTGCATTAGGTTTGAGTATGCATCTGACCTTCCTGCAGGGTTCCAAGCCCCCATGTAGTCCTCCTGGCCCTTCCACCAGCAGAACTATGCTCCCTGCAGGTCCCTTCCTAGTTCCGCAAGGCACGGTCAGCATCTCCTCTTGCTTTAATTTCTACTGATTGCAAACTGCTTCTGTACAACAGAATATTTCTATTGCAAGGGACCTTTAGATATCATCTTGTCCCACTGTCAGACCAGGCAGTGCCCTTATGTATCAGTGCTACCTTTTATCCTCCAGCCTCTAGACACTGTGTAGGATTTGCTCTGACAAACCTGCTTTGTGGAGAATGGGCTGTGAAAGAGTGGTAAAATATTAATTAGTTGTATTTCTGGTGAATATCACCGTTACGGGTTTTTGTTGTTGTAAATAAACCAAAGGATTTATGATAAAACCCTGTGGTTTCTTGATTTCTAGCCATCTCTTGTGTTATTTCTTTTCCTTTTTCTGGTCGTCTTTTTCTTACTAGAAAACTAACTTTCTGCACTGTGGTGCAGTCTAGAAAAATGAGCTCAGATGTGGGCTGTTATGAAGAGGAATGAAGTAGTTGCTGAAAGTTCTTCATCCTCCTTCTATAAGGGATGAGGAGGTGTATTATGATTTATAGAAAAAAAATCTTTTAGTTATAGGCTTATCACCAGAGAAGGAAAAGACCTTCAAATTAGGCAGCAATTCATCCCACTCTTTTCCAGTTATGAGAAAGCTTAGCTTCTGTTTCCGTAATATGAGTGATAATGCTTACCTGCCTGGTTTTTGCTAGTGAGAAGGAGGTCATTCTGAATATAGATGCTTTTTTTTTTTTTTAATCTTTAGCAGGGTAATTAAAAACAGGATGACAGGTGCAAAAGTTCAAGATTATTAAGGATTGTCTCAAGGCTGCTCTATGTTTTGCTGCTAATTCAAACTGGATGGGGAAAATAAATGTTTTATCAGACTTTTTCTTCTTCCTTGCTCAATTTTTTTTTGTGCCCAACTCAGGTAGACCAGTGTACTTAAGTGTATATCAACACTTGAAACAGCTAGATGAATGTTAAACTGCCCAGGAGCTTTTCTTATCTGCAAACAAAATTGCTTTGCTGCACCCTGGTAACCCCTCTATCCGCTGGACTGCGGTAGAGCTTCACAGCCTGTGCAGTTCTTCAGTTTGTTTTATTTTTTAAAAATGGAAAAGCATATATACCTAATATTGCATACATAATAGATGGGACCGGTTCCAAAACAATCTGTTGCATAATTACAATTACCTAATTAATACAATCTGTAGCAATTAAAAATCCTTTGGAGAATTTGTGAAAACATTTTACTACGCGTGTGTCATAGATAATCCTTAGACTCAATGTCTCATCTGTTTACTTTCATATATAATATAGAACTCTGATTCTGTCAGTATCGGCTCTATGGCTGGTGATAATGCCTGCTTACACACTTGGAAGGTTTTTCCACTGCCGTGTTTGTGTGAGCACCTCTGTGTAGCTCTGCACATCGTGGTATCGGGAGGGATTTCCTAGCCCTGGGTTGTCAGCAACCTGCTTGGCAAAACAGTACCCACTTTCAGCAAAAATAGGGGGCACAGACCGAAACAGCCAGGAAACTAGTCCTCTCGCTCATGGTCTTCTGCCTTTTAACCAGTGTCCATCCTACTACATTCAGCAGGGTAATGCAACTGAGTATAAAATCTTGTGTCCTGGAGAAGCCAATTGACTGAAGCTCATGCTACAGGCAGACCATTTGCCTTCATTTTTCTTCATCTGTGACACCTAAACTGAAACATTTTTGATTTGTTAAATGCTGTTGACAAGTCTGTGTCTACGATATGGTTGAAAAGGCTGCCTTGATGTTAATGATTGAGGTATCCCAGGCTTGGTAGCATTGATTTTACAATTGCCAATCACTGATGGTTCAAAAACCAGGCAGCAAGCTCTCCAGAAAACAAGACTCGTGGACTTAAAACGAATGCTGACTCCTTGTCAGCAAGAGAAATTTTCTTTGAATAAATGATTAAGCATAGTGGACAGCATTAAGTGTGTGGTCAATGCAGGAGATGCTCAATGAATAATTATTAGAAAATAAAGGATTTCTGCTTTGTTTGAAGTGTGGGGTTGCATCAAATTGATTCTTAATTGTGAAATCCATTTTTCACCTCAAAAGAGCCACTTAATAGTTGTGGCAGCTTGGTTCGTTATTTAACTTTGCAGTAGAACTGACACTGGAAGAAATCTACAGTACTTGAAAACCTTTACCTTGTTAATGTTTTTGGTCTTCATAAGGCTGATGGAACAAATTAATTTATCAATACTGTAAACTAGACAATGTAGGGGTTGCTGGAATGGCATTCAGCCTGACCATGGTGCCCAGCTCAGGCCTGGTAATGAACAAGATCTCACCACGTCAGGTGGGTGAGATAGATGTGCACGTGTAATGCCTCAGATGAAAACTATTGACCAAATCTGGGGTTAGGAGTGGGTTCAGTTTCACCTGGGCTCCTTCTCTCAGAGGTTCAAGGAGTTTAGAAAGCAAATGTGTCCACTCTGAACCTAATTACTTCAATGGGGGAGGCCTCCTTGTTGAGTGTTTATCCTCTATTCACTACCTTGCCATGTCAAGTCTTGCTAACTTGCTGCCTTGTTTATGATTAAGCTTTGTTAAGTCATTATACTCTATCAATAAATATATTCCCTCTTCTCTCTTACAAGTGAAGTGCAGTTTACATCTATGGCAAGTATGTGATGTATCTTTTTCTGGACGCCACCTGTAATTTGGAGCCATAACTGAATTTGGAGTTTTTCTGATGTAATTGCCATTCTACAAGAAAGCACTGTGTTCCAAGCTCCTTGAAATGAAGAGTGTGAGCCTCTCTTTTGGGCTTAAATTAGTACACAGGGCCAGAATATCAGCCCTGTGCATACTGTCTGTTCCTCCAAAGCAAAGCACAGCAGTGGCCACCTCTGCTCTATGAGTGCTGCTAGAAACCCCCCTCACTCAAAATGCTTCAGTGACTAACTTGTCTTGCTGTTAGGTCAGGAGGATTCATGCAAGTTAAAGAGCTGTTGTGTTTTCCCCGGATAGATTGTGTACCTAAGATATCTAATTCAGGATGCAGATGTTAAGTAACTTCTTTATTTTTCATAACTCAGGTTCCTAAAATACTTAGATTTTTTTTTTTTTAAACTGTTTTGCAATCACTGTGAATCATATGAGCTGCCTAAGGATATACATTTTGCAAATCAAACTAGATTATTATTAGGCTCAGCTATTTCAGTGTGAGCGAGGAAGAGGGAAAGCTATTCTGTGTACATCTTGCAAACCAGTTGCAGTTCATTTGAACAACTTTTTATATAAACACTGAGGAAAGGAATGACTACCTGGAGTAGTTTTATGTGTGCAAGATGGTTTGTATCAGTGATAACTTTGAGAAAGCTAGAATGAAACTTTTGGTCCAGGATTTCCTTTAAATAAAATTAAAAACAGAACGAACAGCAACAAAGAACACAACAAAATACAAAACATACTTGGGGGCTTAAATGTAAATGAATACAGACAGTCAGTGATCTTGATTGTTGCGAGTTTGATGGGTTTGTTTCTTTTCCCTCACTGGCAGGAAATTTCTTGAGGGAAACTATGCCAGCAAATTACCATTTCCAGGGTATTCTTTTCCAGAGAGCACTTCTGGGAATGACAGCAACATGCCTGGGACTGCTCCAGCTGCCTGGCAGTGAGGTGTGCTCAGCATCACTTGCCGTTCAGTGGTTGTGGTAGGGCACCTGTATTATGTTTACTGTGTTATACTTTTGAAGTTTGGCCTCTTTGACTTCTTACTAAGATAATGTGCCTGCCAGGCACTTCTTGGTAGCCTGCCACAGCTCAAATGCTAACCTGTAAGTTCTCCTGAAGTCACTGTTCAGGTGTCACATATCACTTTCATTAATTCTTGTGATAGCTATAATATGGTTGTGACTAATGTTATTCTTCCTACACTCTTGTTATTTTCATGTGTCTCTACAAACAGTTACACTAATTCAAAATGAACACCACTTGTGTAAATCATTTGTGACCTGGTGGTGTAAGGGAATGTAGCCCATCATCTGAAAGGCTACAGTATGTTTTGTGACATCATTGTGACATGATGTAAAACATCATGTGACAGCTCTTATTGCACAGGTGTCATTACATTTTTCATCAATACACTGAAAATACCTTTTGTCATGTTGCTAATTGCCTTGTATTCCTGTCTGGTAACCTCCAGCTGCATCACCTTGGTGAAACAGAGAGGTACAAATGCAGTGGTGCTTCTACCTTTGTGCCTGGTTTTACTGGGGAACAGAAGCATGGAATGGCTGAGGTTGGCAGAATCTGCTTGAGTTCATTCAACCTGAGCAGGAGATGTCCAGGCACCTTTTGAAAGCCTCTGACGAGGAGATGCTACAGTCTCTGGGCAACCTGTGCCAGTGCTCCATTACCTGCACAGCATTGAAATGCTTTCTGATGGTAGGATAGAACCTTCTGTGTTTCAGCCTGTCATTGTAGGAGAAGTGTTCCAGTTCCCTGATCATCTCTGCAGCGTTGTTCTGTACTAGTTAAAGCTGTAATTCATGGCAGGTAGGAATCCTAGGCTGTGTTGCAGCATTATGTTTGGCCGCTCTAGTACAGTTACAGGCTGTCTTTTACCTTCCTGAATTCAATCAGTTATTGGAAGTACTCTACTCTGAAGTATGCATTGTATCCACCAAAGTGCATGTATAGTGTACAAACAAATCCTCAGCCCCCAAAAAGCCCTATGCCTGGATTTCTACATCTGTACAAATTTCAAAAGCATGATCTACTGTAAGTTCTGAAAGAGTACATTCTCACGTCCTTCATTACATGTCCAGACTGTTACTGACTTAAAGTGAAGCAATGGGAGTGTTACATGTGGATCAGATACTGCTCACAATTAACCAATGCTAGCATTATATCATTATTGACAGTTTACAATTACAGCCCTTTTACACAGTGCTCTGTGATTATACCTAAGAAATTTGTGATAAGCTTTAATGGCCTCACTGATGATTGCATTTAAACTTTCTAGCAGCCAAGCATGAGAAGTAAGACTTAGTAGAATTTTGCTAGTGTTAGGAAATTGGTCAAGGAATTATCCTTGATATGCTTATGGTTTGTCTTGTTACTCGCATTCTCCTTTGTGCAAGAGGACTTCAATTCTGCATTATGATAAAAGTTAGCAGGTGTTTAGCAAGCTATGACCAATCATACTTTTTCCTTCAACTCTGACAGAATAAAAATTGAAGACAGCTTAGGAACTTGTATTGCTCTGGTGGAGGCATTTATGGGAATCCTGGGTTTGGGATCGAAGACTGATTCTAGCTTGAAGCAGAAATTTCTTATCCTTTTGGGTAAACAGTCTGTTTTTTCTGCAGGAAGGCTGTGAGACAGGGTTGGTGGTTTACCCACAGATTGCAGGAAAACTTTATTTTGTTTACTTCTAGTAGTAACGATTCGAGTTCTGCTGTTTAACAGTTAAACAGGTCCAATGAACCTTCGGCTTGGGCAGCTTAATGCTGGCATCCTACGTTGTAGATAAACTTCCACAAGCAAAGTTTAATTTAAGACGTGGCGCTCTATGAAAATGAAAGCTTTGCTTGCAGTACTTAGGAGGTATTTTTCATGTGTTCATTCATATGCGTCTAATTTCATTCCTGTTAAATTTACTGGGAACTTAACCACAGCCATCAGTTGGAGTTGAGTTAGTTCAGTGCTGATAGCTTCAAATTGTCTGATCAAAATGTCTTTGATGCCTTTATTGAAAACATTAAGAGAATTAATACCTCCCAGAATCTCAACATGAGAAAAACTGGTGGGGATGGAAATGGTGGGAAAGCCAGGGATAGCATGTCAGAAGCTCAGGAAATCTTTAATAGAAATTGTAGCACAGAAACCTCAAGGAAATCGCATGCAAGTATCTCATGAGCAGCATTTATGTAGAAAAAGCATTTTTTGAGGGGAAGTTGCAACCTCTTTCACATGATAAATGTAACAAAGCTAATTTTCACCTCCCTTCTTCACAAACACCTTTTGTCCTCCCTGCAGGCTTGCTTTCTCTCTTTCCCAGCGCTGAAATATCTCTCCCTTTCTTGTGGTCTTCTCCAGCACACTGAAGTTACCCAGCATCTCTGGGACATTCCCACCCACATCAGAGGATCCTTCCCGTGTCCACAGTACAGAGTTTCATTCTTAAAAATCAAGCCATTTAAGGTTTACATGTCAACAAACAGGGAAGCAGTTCAAAGAATAACGTAAAAAATAGAAAACAGGGTTTTCATCGTCAGCAGTTTCAAGCAGTGGCAGAAGTTTTGCTGAACCACTGAAAGGAACTAACTCTAACAAGAGGAAGATGAGCAGAAAAATGCATTGCAGTAATCAAATCACATTGTAATAAAAACATTTAGAAGAATCTTTGTCAGTTAAGCAAGAAAATGTCTTTTTCTGGAAACATTGCTTAGATGAGGAAATACAGAAAGTGCTGGTACTGTGGTGAGCTGTGGAATGCCTAGTGTCAAAAATGATCCTAGGTTTTCTGAAATATTCAATTATCAATAGCTATATTGTTATAATTAAAAATGAGGTTTTTTTTCTGTAAATTTTTAATTGTCTGTCCTTCTCAGTCGAGCCCTAATGTAAGTTTCCTTAGCCTAATCCTTAGCCTAAATTTCAAAGCATTTGAAAACAAGATTACCATACTAGAATTGGAAATTAAAAATAGGTTAACTATTTGGTAAAGAAAATGTGATGGGAAATACTGATGAAACTGGAGTAAAACCCAACAGAATTATCCAATTTTCAGTGTGGCTGCAGGTATGCTAAAAGACCAAAGAGAAATCTTGGTGCCAAATAGGACAGAAACCAAGCACAGGACATTAGACAGTCCAGTGAAACTGCACGGTTCGCAGAGCTGAAGGCAGCTGCAGTCTCTAATAACATGAGTACAGTCAAAAAGACCATGCAACAGAATTAATAAGGAGATCATTATGGGCTCTGACCAAGGCAGTCTCCATACTGACCTAATCGAAATCCAGAATGGACGTTATGATAATGTGTATGATGAACCAATTAGCCTGGAGCTGGATTGCCTCCGCTTGCTCTAGTATCTCAATTTAGAATGGCATATTAAGACCAAGAAGAGGTGAGTGCATGTGGCAGAAGATAATGTGGTTCTTTACCATGGGAAGATAGCATGGATTTGAAGAAAACTGGTCTCCATTGGCTGCAGCTCATTGTAGCCATACAGGCTCATTTTTTTCTTTTGGTCTGCATATTCCGATTGAAAGGGGATGACCAGTCCTCCAAAAAAGAAATTATGAATCTAAGATAGGCTGGCTGCAGGGATGTAGTTTAAAAACTGTGATCCTTGGAGATCTTCCTCTGTACCTTTTAAATCTTTCCTTGCCTGGTATCCTTGCAGCTTTGCCCTAAGCTTTTTGTAGCTCAGGTGTCAGCCTCACAGTGGTGACCCAGTTCCCATGTCTGCACCCATGATGAAAGTTCCCCAGGAAAATAGGGATGGGGTGACAGTTTTCAAGCAGGCGGCTGCCAGGCTTCTCTATTCCTTTCCTCTTGCATATGAACATTGTGCCTGGAAATCTGAGGCTCTCAGCAAGGTGGTAAAGGTATAGGGAGAATTTTATTCCTCTCCTGTTGAGGATATTTTCTGTCTCCCTCCCCTAGAGGCTGCTGTGACAATCTAGATTTAAGGGAGAATTCTTAAAAGAAATGGTTGTGCTGGGCCAGTGTGCACTGATAAACAGGGGGTTGACTGTCCTGCTGCTCTGGGTTCCTGAGTGAGGTGTTTGGATCCTGCCTGCTGCAGAGCCCATGTAGTCTGCACTGTGCAGGTGCTGAATTGAGAGTGTAAATAATCTGGAAAGCAAGGTTCTTGGCTGCTCTATGGCTTGTTTTCAGGAGCAGCACAACTTTTTCTTAGTATGATGCTAGCCAGTATATCAATAATGGAATAGGTGATGGAAATACCTACATAGGTTCATAGAGCTACCAAAAGGAGTTGAAGAGGTGGCTTTTGGGTCCTTCTGTCTGTGTGTCCACCTTTGAGGACCATAGCGATGTGTACATCAGAGATTTAAAGAGTTCAGAGATGGGTCGTTAGCATAAGTCCTATATGCAGGGGAGACTTAAAGGACCATAAGAGCTTAAAAAAGGAAAATAAATACACAGCAGTGTGATAGAAGTGGACCTTAGGGTGATATAGGTGATTCTTCTTGCCTTGTTCTAGGTAGCCAGAGGGAAAAATGACACATTCTTGATCTGGTCTAGGTTACAAAGCCATCAGGTAATTTTTTAGAATCTATGCTTTCTACTAAAGAGAGTATTTGCGGGTATATTCTTCTACCATAATCCAGTGAATGGAAATTTGTCTGTTTTAAAGCTGTCTGAGATGAGCGTGTCTGTCTTAATAGTGGTTAGTGACTGTCACAGTTACTACAACATTTGACTGTTTCTGTAATTAAAATTGACAATTTTTGTTTCTCATATTTCATCTTTCTTTAGCTCTGGTTCAGTATTCATTTGGTGAATGTTTTGCTCAAGTACTTAAAGGTCTCTGCCAAGTTCTTGAGTTCCTGCTGAAGGATGTCCCACCTCACCCGCTTGCATGTTGTTAACGCATGCAATTGATATTGGGTAACAGGGAATTAACCTACTGGTAGGTTCTGCAAAGCTTAGTTTTTCATTGTAGATTTCACTAGTGACTGGGAAAAGGAATAGAGGAATGGCTGCAAACAAATGTAATACTGGAATATTTTTATGCGAAAAGAAAAATGCAACTGGTGTAGGAACTAGAAAAGGAGGTGTGAGAGGGAATTGGAATTGTTCAGGCTGGACAGAAGGAGGCTGAGAGGATTCCTCATCACTCTCTGTATCTGAAAGTTAGGAGGATGCTGGCTTGTTTTCTCGGGTTAGAAGTGACAGACCATGAGGAAATGGCTCCTAGTTGTCCCGGGGGAGATTTAAATTGGATATTGGGAAGAACATCATGGAAGAGGTGATTTGGCATTGGGACAGGCTGCCTAGGGAAGGGTTGGAGTTGCCAACCCTCAGGGTATTTAAGGGACATGTGGATGGATGTGGTGCTGAATGATGTAGTTTAGCGGTAGACTTGTAGTGTTAGGTGGATGTGGCTGGATTTGATGATCTTAAGGACTTTTTGCATCCTAGATGATTCTGTGATAATTGCTCAAAACGTCTTTCTTTAAATGTGATTCTCGTCTTGAAGGGCAGATGTTCTTTGCTTTGCAGATTGCCCGTACCGATAGCCTTTTGCATCAAGCAGTACTGCTGACTCTTGTGATTTACTGAGAGCCACATGATTCTGCTTGTTTTTCCCTTGTGGTTTTGGAAGAAAGTTTGAGAAAAAGTGCTCTGAGATTAAACAAAAACAAGAAGTAGGGAAATAAAGACACACAACTTATCAGTTCAGAAGTCCTCATGCTTTATCGTGCAAGCTTGTGGTTTAGGATAGGAGGTGGAGGGTTGGCACAGGCTCTATGAGCACTGACAATACTGAGCACCCCATCCAGATGAATCCGTGTTGCAGCTGCCATCAAACTGAAAATGATGGATGCAAGAACCAGGATGGTTGTAGAGGTCTGATATTTCAAATGGGTGGTGAAGAACAAGAAGCACAAAGAAAGGTTCCAGGCTGTGCAGTATGCACACATCCCAGAGCCTTGGCTTTAGTTGGGAAATAGGAAAGGTTTTAATTTAAAATCTGATTTAAGGGAGAGAGTCTTTTTCATTAGCATAACAGTTACTCCCTCAGTTGGGAGCTATTGGAAGAAATTAAAGTAGATTTGGCAATCTGTATGCTTCAAGTGGGAATGAGGTCTATCTGTTCATCCACCTTTCTGCATCATCACATGAATTCAGTGGTACCTAATGTTATGTTTTCCCTTTGCTGTTGCAAAATCTGTTATAGTGTGACCTGCTCTAAGGTAAAAGTTACTTTTAATATAATTAGGCAATCAATCTCAAGTGTTTTGTTTTTTGGTTTTTTTTTTGTGCTGCTGTTATTTTTTTATGCTTTTAACACAGGACTTTTCCCCAACTTATGAGAGAAAAAAACACCACCTTGGAGAAGATTCTTATTGTCTTTGTTTTCAAAAAGATTTTGCAGGAGGGAAGAGGGGGAAGCAGGCAAAAAGAAAGCAAGCCAGGCAAATGCTGACAAAAACAAGAGGAAAAGTGCTTTGGAGAAGTGTGTATTTCATGCATAGCCCTGTTGTTGATATTCAGTTACCTTCTTTCTCATAGAGCTTAGCATAAAGTTTTGAAGCTTTTTTTTTTTTTATTATTTTTTCCCTTTTGTCAAAAAAAATTATCAAAGTGTCACTTTTCCTTTGCGGTTAATTCAGGAGAGATCCTCAATTCGAGCAGGGCACATTTTCATGCAAATACAGCGGCACAGTTTCCAGCCCCCTAATAGCTTCTTACAAATGATGTGCCATTACAACGAGGTTTATTTAAACAAATTTAATACATCTTTAATCAAGCTGGAGAGCATTTTCAAAGGTCACGCTCCAAATCAGGATCACTGTTCAGAGCTTATCAAAGTATTAGCTTAAGGGGGAGGGAGAATTATTTCTTGGACAAGTAATTTTAGGCAAATCTTTATTTACATTTTTATTCAGTTATTAAATTTTATTCCTTTCCCTCCTCCTCCTAGTCTCCATTTATGAACCTATAAGAAAGTCTGTAAATGGAGCCATAAGCATATCACAGCAGCTACTATTTCCAGGGGCTATTCCTTTGAATCTAGAGGGCCTATAAAAGCATGGATGAAGTCACTTTTTTTTTTTTTTTTTTAAGCACAAGCTGTGTGTGCCCGTTTCCTTCAGCAAGCTTTTGCCTGAGGATCTGAGATTAGGACAAGTATATAGTTAGCTATATTTTAAATTAACAGAAGTTAAAAACAAATATCCAATATGCCCAAAATTTAAGGGTACTGTATATTCCCAATGGGAAAGGGGGATTGTTGGTGCAAGTCCCATTAAAACTAATGGGAGCTGCACTAACGTGCTGAGGGAATCAATCTGAATTCACACATCAAGTATCGTTCTTTAGGTGGAGATCTTTAAATAGATGGCAAATCTTTTAAGTTACACACAAGCGGGTTTCACTTGGAGGGGGTGGTCAGTGTGTTGTGTGTCAGCTCTACATCACCTGTTCTGCTGTATGCTCTCAAGTTAGTGCTCTTAGAGCTCATGCTTGTTCGTAAAACTCAGTCTTTTGGCCTTTGCTTTATAGAAGTAACTAATGAGGCACCAGGATTAAAGAGAAGTGAACTCTCTAAGTGCACAGACAGAAATACTCCTGAGATTTTAATGCTCATTAGACTGAGGCACGTTCAAACTTTGCAATACAGGGAAGTAAAACTAAGCATCTGAGAAAATAATGAAAAGAGCTTGTGTGGGCTCTGTTAATTTTGCGTTTGAGGCTCACCTTGCAGTGAGCGTTTGATAATAGGGTTTAAAAGAAAATATGTCAGACTAATGAGCAGGCACTTCTAGAAGGCTGGTTCTGCAGGTCACTGGTGTGGTTGGCTGATGTGAAGCGTTTTGTACCCAAGTCTTCAATCCTCAGCAAGAAAATATTTGCATCTAGCACCTGTGGCATCCCTGTGGCTTCCAGAATATGCAAAGCAAGCAAAGCCTATTGGTGTCACACAATTTTCAGCGGTGTATGAACTTGTGAATGTTCCTTGAGCATTTTAGCAGAACAGCAATATACATCTGGCACCCTAAGTGTCAGTCTGGGTGCAACTAGTGATAGAGCATGAGGTAATGGCCTTAAGCTGCTCTGGAGGACGTTCAGGTTGGATGTAAGGAACAATTTCTTCTCTGGAAGAGTTGTGATGCATTGAGACAGGCTGCCCAGGGAGGCGGTGGAGTCCCCATCCCTGGACGTGTTCAAGAACCATCAGGATGTAGCACTGAGGGATGTGGTCAGTGGCCTTGTTGGGGGTGAGTTGGGTTTGGATTTGGTGGCTTTAGAGATACTTTCCAACCTTAGAGATCGTTGCTTCTTGACAGGGAATTTTGGTGATTCACAGGAAACTGGTACCACTTGGCTTTTTGAATTGCAGTAACTCTAAAGTCACTATCAGTATGGGCTGAGAAATAACAGTCCAGAGGTTTGTGTGCAGCTAAGCATCACAAAACAAATGTTGTTTCAGGTTTAGGAGCTGAAAAAAGTAGGCTTCTGTGAATAGGAAATGATAGTATGTGATTTTTTTTTTTTTGACAGAAATAAATGAACAAATAAACCTGATTTAGAGGCAAAGTAAGACACTGACCTGGAGGAGGTCAGTGACAGAACAGCTAAATTCTTGCAGCAAACTGTTGGTTGCACTCTGAACTGGCCTCTAAAAATCAGAATCAAAACAAAAGTTTGGTCAGCCGAGGGTGAGGAAATGCATCATCGTATCCCAAAAACAGACATTTGAGAAATGCAGGGTGTTCATAATGACTTTTTTTTTTTCCCTCTATTTTTTTTCTTTCTTGTGGACTCCAGTATGGTGGTTACCCCTTCTTTGCCCGTGTAAATTTTAATTCTGAATTCATTCTTAAGTGACAGTGTTTGAACTATGAGCACACATCTATGAAAAGGTAAAAACTCAGTACTAATTTACTCCCCGCTTCGTCTTGGGAAATGAACAGTGGAAATGTATTTGTTAAATGACTGGAAATCTTCTGTTTAAAGCCAGTTAGTGGTATGAAATTTTCTGTTAAATTATATTTTTAAAAGGAGGTCAGATTAGAAAGTTAGATTTAAAATGCTGTGATATTACCTAAATGTAATGGAGCAATATGGAACAATATGAATTTGTTCTTATGTTATACGTTCAACAGAATAATGCCCAGCTTAGGAAAGGGCATTTTTCTAACAGCTCACAATACCATGTTAAGATGAGAATTTTTTTCTCCATCTCTTTCTTTTTTTTTCTTTTTTTTTTTTCTCCTACTAAGTTATTTGAAATCCTTAAGAATAATAAAGGTAGTCTCTATTCAGCTAATGATAACTATAAAGTGGTTTCTGCTTTCTGTATTAATGTTAGAATTCTGTGATTTGGGTTTGAAGGTAGGCTGTATGTAGCTGAAGTGAAATGTTGGGCACACGCTTGATGCCAGTGAGTTGCATCTTCTGAGTTATGTAAGTCTGGCAACACTGCTGAGATTTTCTTTCTTTTTTCATGCTGTGTAACAAAGTGTGATGTGAATTAAGTGCTATTTTGATCTCGTATTTTGCTGCTATTAAACAAGTAGCGGTTTGAGAAGGGAAACAAACAAAACAGGACTGTTGACACTGTAAACCCTAAGGGTTCCTTGAAACATACACTTAGTTGAAACAGCAGATAGGTCAGCTGCTGTGCAAACTGCATCCAGAGCCTTCCAGGGTGTTCACGACCTATCAGATAGTAGATAAATCTTGGCCAGACAGCATCTCGATATGTTTGAGAGCCAAGAAGACTCTTCTTTAAGAAATAACCAAAGTAGCAGAGACATAATCCTCCATATTTGTGTTCTGAGGATAGTCCTCTGTCATGTAGCGTGATGGGGGCTGTATGAGTGCTGTAATACGGTCATTTTTCTCTAATATTATGACAAAGCAATGCTTATCATTAACTGAAAGCACTGAATATCGTAGCTGAGACAATTTTTATCACAATGGAAAAAAAGGAAAAGGAAAAAGAAAAGCAGAAGCAGGAGTGAAACATAAAGAACAGAACAGGCATTCTTCACATTTGCGGTGTTAAATTCACACAGCTGGAAATTGGGAAATTTGAAGAATGAAAATTAATTTATCAGTGCTAACTGGAGCGTATTGCACAACATGAAAAAAATAAAATGGATGTTTAACCAGAAAGAAAGCAATGGGAAATGTACTAGATAAGCTGTGGATATAGAAATTTTCATCAAGGTACTAAGTACATGTATGATTAAAAAAAAAAAAATAATAATGTCAAATGTTGCTGAAAACAAGCAAAACACCTCTGAAATATGATATTTATCTTGCACTGACATTATTTAATTATTATTAGTGCCTTCATGTATCTTTTTTGGAAGTTGCAGTTAATAGCCTATCCTACAATGGGAATTTCAGGATTTTCCCCTGATTTTCATATATTTCATTGTAAAAATGGCTAAAAATTGCATTTACTTGTGCAGCACACACTTGCAAAAATGAGATAATGACTTAAGGATCTAAAACCAGGTTTCAGTACACTGCACGTAATTAAAAAAAAAAAAAAGACACCATTATCATGGTTATAGTATTAAATAGTGCTATATTAATAGAAATCTTTTCCAAGATGCAAGAGGCTGCGCTTACTCTTTAATCTTCAGCTACTGGTTGTGTTCTGAATTGCCACTTTATCTTACTGGGAAGTTGCCTTCATGTTCAACGTATCTGTAGGGGCACCTGTCCTTAGAAAAGGAGAGTTCCTTCTTTTCTGCAAGGGCACAGAGTAGTGTGGGTATCTTTTCTGCTGTATACTAATTGGGGTAGGATTGGTCATGTGATATACATGGCCCTACAAAGTAAGGCAGGTCTAAATAAAACACAGGTTCTTTTCTTGCTGTAGCCCTACCTGTGGTCTTAAACATCTTTTCCTGGCCCAAGCCCAGTTTAAAAGCAATCCACAGTGTTTTCTGAGCAGGAGAAGATCCCACCTCAGACTTAACACACCAAAATCTCTTTGTAGCTGCCCAATACTTTAGGGAGATGGTAAACTAAACTATGAGCTTGTCCAAATAGAGCAGCCCCATACCCCTTTAAAATACATGGGGAGTTCAGATCTCTGCCTACAGCATTGCTC
>NW_024884844.1:11728995-11801495 GCF_019232065.1 Centrocercus urophasianus | reverse complement strand
AGGATGGCTCATAGCAAGACCAATGTAGAAAATACGTTTTTCCTTCAACCTGCAGAAGGATTATTTCTTTTCTTCTTTTCTCTTTAACTTGGGGTTACATTCAAAGAAACCATTCCAAGTACTGCAACTCCACAGAGGAAAATGTTCCTGCATCACTCATTGAGCTCAGGTTTATGATCAACCTATTATTTAAAGTTCTTATTTTCCTTTTTTTTTTTTTTTCCCCCCTCTTTCCTTTCATGAATAAAAACAATAAACTTTTGTGGTATCAAACATTATTAAAGAGTCTCAAAGCAACAAGACAGAAGGTTTATATGCTCAAACTCTCTCGATATAAAAGAGTTGCATATTTTCAGATGTCACTGCCATTCATCTCCTCTCTCTTTCTCTCCTCTGCCTCCCTTAAGCTAGGAATAAAGATTCTGTTTGAAAAAATCTGAGCAACGTGTAATAACTTTTCACCTGTTTTCATGAAAGTTAAACATTTGAGGACCCAATTTGCCTCACTATTATTTTTATATTTGAAACGAGAACAGGAAGTGTTTCTTTACAGTGAGGCAGGTTATCCACAGAAGATATTTTCCATCTGAAAATGGCACTGGGGAGGGGGGAGTATTTCTCATACCTCATTGAATTTCTGATCTCTTTTGAGAACATTTAAAGTATCCCTGTAAGTTGTTATCATTATTATTTTTATAATTTTTACCCTGGTTTCAATTTGCAAATAGCCATAAAAATCACCATGGCTGCATGCAGATCTTTGGAAACAAAGATTAGCAGTTTGGGTTTTTTTTTTTCTTCGCAGTTCTAGCTGGAACACACTGTCTTTGGCAAGTTTCTGTTTGCAACAAACAAAATGTGATACTTTATAGGTTATAATATTCATCATTGCACCGATGTGTCATTGGTATGCGGTGTCACACCCTGCTACTTTCTGGACAGTGTTCCCAATTTGATTATGACAAACCTTTTCTTAAAAACTGCACTTCTGAGAAAAAGAAACAAACAAACCAAAAAAAAGAGTAGGAAATTTAACCTGGTCTAAAATAAAGGGGAAAATCTGATTTCTTTTCAGAGGAGTATTGGATGAGTGAAAGTTTTGGCCTGCTCGCTTTGTAGAAATCATCTGGAAAATAAACTAAGTTGAAAGGAAGGGGACGAAAAGAAAGAGTGTGACTTCAGAAATTTCATAATCAGAAAATCTCTTCAAAAACTTCTATCAAAATAGAAGAGAGATGGAAAAGCAGTATTCCTTTGGTAACAGCACGGACTTAGTGTAAGAGTATTCTTTTTGTTTCAATGCATATATTTTATTTCTGGAGTAAGTGTCTGAATATCAGAAGCTGAGCTGGATGTGAACTTTTTTAGTTAATGCCTTAAAAAAAGGAACAGTATAACGATCTGTTGAATGAAACCACTTCTGTCCACTCAGCCTACTAATTCATGCACCATATCTTGATGGCTGAATAATCTCCTACACTGTAGGCAATCAACAATTGCTTGTGTAGGTCAGAGCTTTGTGGGTTTACTTACATTTTTAAATAAAAGCAAATTGTTTCACAGCCACTCTATCAATAAAAGCAGCATAACTTTTTATCTTTGGTACAAAGCTTTACATACAATGACTATAAACTGTGTGCAAAGTTATTCTGACAGCGGTATGTACAGCAGAAGGAAAATGTCTCAGACATTATATTGCGATCTGAAGAAGCACGACAACTAAAAAGGGAAGATGTTAAGGCTCGTGTTCACAAAGCAAAGCATTTTTTTTTTTCTCTTTAAAATGTTTTAAACCAGTAGGCAAACAGCAAAAAGTCATGAGATCAAAAAAAACAGCAAATCCCTTCCCTTCCTAGAGTTTTAAGAAGTAGATGGGTTGCAACTGTGCTTACCTTTATATTGCCTAGACATCTGCTTGTGTATTTTAAGCTGAGCAAATATTTTGTAATTATTAATGTTTTCCTTGAATTTATACTACTTTTTCTGCTTGTGAAATATGTGAAGAAGATCACGACATTTCAAAATGTCTTTGTTGTTCATAGTTATTTATGATTTTTTTCCATGGCATATTCTTTCCTGTGGGTGGTATTCGCTCTTGTGCATGCACAAGGACTAAGCAGTACTTAGACCCCACTTAAATCCTCAAAATATGTCTTCTGCAGAGGATTGGTTTTCATGCAAACAGAGTTGTCTGTTTGATCAGATTGATACTCATTTTCCTATTCAAACAGATAGTTACAGGAGATAAGTTGTCATGCACAGTGCCGTGTAAACGGCTGGGTATGTAGTCCACCAGCTCTAAAAGGGACTGCATGCAAATCAGGCTGTTTCTATAAATAATGTACAGTTCTTAGAAGTAAAACTTAAAAATGCAGAGCAGCAAATTAAGCTGTTGTTTCTAATACATTAATTCTCAGCAAACACAGAAACTACCTGCGAGCAGCAGGTTTTTCTACCTAATAGCTGCACATCTTTTCCCCTCAAAGTCCAAACAGAAGGTTTGCTGTGTCATTGTTAGTTACGTGAGAAAGTACATGTAGTAATGTACTTTTTTGTTTGTTTTTCATGTTCCTTTCTGTCATGTGGCTGGAAGGTTTCCAGATTGATTGACAGACTGTCAATTTTGGATAAGGAAATAACAAACCCAAGTGGTGCTTTGAACCTTTCCTTTATAATGTGGATTGTGTGAGTAGTATGCAGAAGATGACAACGCTAGAAATGCAAAAACTCTGTGTGCGGTAACCCTTTCCAAAGCTTTAGTTGAAGAAATGGAGGAGAACCTGTGGTCCTGAATTCTACACTGCTAGCCCCCAAATCCTGTAATGGAGGAGCTGCTGCTGCTGAAACCAGTGGGTTCACTCAGGGGTAAACAGGGCCAAGGGATGCATGGGACAGGAAGAATTCCTCTTGCCCAGAAGACTTTAGGTCAGGCATGATTTTGGCCATATTAGTTTCTCTCTTTGCTTAGGCTAACTTAGGCCTTAGTTTTTCGTGCCAAACCTCCAAGGCTTACACCTCTCCCTTTAATCCTTTTTGGCTGTTTCTCCCTCATATGAGAGGACTGCTTAATTGGTTATTTCTTCCTCAGGCCAAATGTTGTGAGCTTTCTCTGCTCCCCTAAGCAACAGAGATGTTACTTCAATGTCCACTCCCATTAGATGACTCCCATTACTAGTTCCACCTCAAACATGATTCATAAAGTTTAAAGCCAGAAGGAATGATTAGATCATCTAGTCTGACCTCCTGTACATCACAGGCCATTAAATTTCACTGAGTTACCTCTGGATGAAGCCCATAAGTTTTGTTTGTCAGAGGAGTATCTTGGGGAAACCACCCAATCATCATTTGAAGTGATCAGGAGCTGGAATTTCCCTGTATCTTCTTGGTGGATTATTTTTGTAGTGAATGACAATCAATTGCTATGAAAGGACTCAGAAAAGTGTTGAAACAGTCTGGTAATTTCTGAACACTAAGTGGCATGCTTCACCTAATGGTTGATAAACTTCTGGAGTGCATGTCTTTCTGTGGAGACATGATAAATTGTATGTTAGGACAGTTTTGCTTTAGAAATTGCTATTTTTTCGTAACATTCCTACAGTAGTTTTTGTTCAAATGATCTAACAGACCAAATCCAGGGAAACGTGTTGAATTTAGGATTGTGTTATATGTATGAGTGGGTATATTGTCCTACTTCTGTGTGAGAGATGGCTGTGTGAAGATCAGCCCAAGGGCTCCACGACACATCTTCAGCAGTGGGCAAAGTAGATATTTGTGGGAACGTGCAAGAACAGGCCAGAGTCTCCTTGGAATGCCCTCACCAATCCTCAGCTTTGAAGGAAAGTTATAATCACTGTATCATCGCATATGATTTACTTATTGCTACTGATGATTGGATGAGTGCTCCACTAATTCATCTAATCTGATTTAAAACTTGTATTTTGGCCTCTGCACCTTCCTGATGAGTTTCATGGTTCAGTTATGCTCAGTGTTTATAAAGTACTTGTAATTGTTTCATATAGAAAATAATAACTTTTTTTTGTAAAAAAAAAAAAAACAAACAGGTATCTTAAGGGTACATTTGACACTGCTATAAACTCTTTGTTTACTAATATTTCACTTAACTAAATATTATCCCTGTCCTGGATTTCATCCAAAGAGAGCTTCAACATATGACCAAAAAATTCTCTTAAATGTTGCTCTTACATTTACTGCTTCTTTTGAAATGAAACAATTTGATGTTTAAAACACACATTCCGAATAAAACTCACAGAACAAAGACAGAAAAAATATTTAATTGTCATCTATAAATACACCAGCTAGAAATGAAAACAGTGTAATACATTTGTTTCCAGACAGGAAGAAGGGGCTTGTTACACTTTGGTCCCACCCCTCATTCTAGACCTTTACAATATTAGTGAAAATATGTGTTAAATAACCAACCACACTAGCAATAAACTCTATTTATGTTTTATATGAAATAATATTCTGGGCCATGGTACTTTGAATGGTTCACAGAAGCACAAGAAGTCATTAACCTAATCTGCAACATAACATGATGTAAATCATATGAGATGTCATGCATTTTTAGAGGAAGTATTATTTTGAGTGAGTACAGACATAGCTATTTGGCATGATGTCTTGAAAGGGATGGGAGTGTTATGACCCAGAAAATGTGCAGCATTTATTGCTTTGACTTAGGATGTCATGAAGCTTCACATAAAAATGGAAGTTTCAAAACAACAACTTGAAAGGAAAAAAAAAGTTAAATACCAGGAATGTCTTTGTCTAGCTCTAGATTTGGGCTGTGCTGAAGTGAGCGTTCCAGTAAGTCATGTTCATGTCTTTTTAAAGAGTTACTTCAAAGAAGGCTTGTACAAAATAAAATTTTCTTCTTTACTGAGAAAAAGAGTAGCACTTCTAGTACTATTAGGTTTATTTTTGTTCTTTTTCTTAAGTGAAGAACAAGAGAAGGAAAATCTGAGTAATGACTTAAAGGACAGCATATGTGATTCATTTCTTGTCATCAAGCTGTCTACACAAGGTCTAGAAGTCTACCTACTCTTGTAGATGCTTTGGTAAAACAGATCCAGCCCCTATAGACCAAAATCTTGAGCTTGCTGTAATTGTGGGGAAGCTTTGTTGATATTCAGGTGTTTGAATGCGATCAATAAACTTTCTCCTACAAATAAGGATGCAGTAATATCTTTCATATGAACAAATTGAGTAACATTTTTCATAGAAAGAAAGTAAAGTATGTGCATAGATGCTGCGTGCCTGGAGTGTCAGCTCAGAGAAATGGAGCAATTGTAAACAAGTCCCTGGCTGCATCCCAGATGGAAGCAGGATACTTGCAAACTCAGAATCGTAAATGATGCTCATTATAATATAATTTCCTTTGGAAGAGTTACAAATCATTGGGTTTGAGTTCACCTGGGAACTGTAACAAACAAACAAAGACCTTAGAAGACTTTTATGTTCAGAGAAAAAGTTCTGATAACTTCTGTGAGTTTTACACTTGGTGATTCCACTTACTCCATAGTTGTAGTAATATTGGAAATCAATGTTGTGTAGTGATAGCATGGAGGCAATAGTCTTATTGCTTCACAGTGATTGCAACAAGGTGGGGGAACTTGGGTACAAGTCACGTCCCTTAGAATTCTCTGTGTGCAAATACATTAACAGTAGAAATATTTGTCATTCTGCTCTGCTTAGATTGTGAATGATAGGTTGATCAATTCAGTAATAACTGACATGAGCTTCTGCCAATCTTCTTAATGATTATTTTTTTCTTTTTTTTTTTTTTTTTCTGTTCGGAGGTGGTTTACAAAACCCTGGTATAGCTAGACTTGTGACACCAAGGGAAAAGTTGATGCCATGTTGTTCTAACCTAATCTAAGACAAAAGCAGTGAAGATGCAGTCCTTGTGTCCATTTGCAGTCCACTTCTGTAGGCTTAAGTGGTTTCTGTAGATAGGGCTCTTAGCGTAATGTGCAAGTGCTCAGCTAAATGGAACCTATGATCTCCTTCGAGGTTTATCCATCATTATTCAGAACCACTGCTTTGTGCCGTCATGCAGGCAAATGCTTTCATGTATTTATTCATCTCATTGTAAGAATTTCTGCAAGCATATGCAGACCACTAAGGCTAGCAGTGATTAAAGCCATGCAGTCTTGAGCAGATGTAGACACTTTAGTTCACCCTATTCATTTTGCTGAAAGAGTATAAATCAAGTATTTTCGGCACCAGGAAGAGAGCTCATCTGTTGCTGAAGATCACTGCTCTCCCCAAAATGTCCTTCTTAATTGTTGGCTTTTTGTAAATTTGCCTGTGTCACGACTCCTTTGTACGTCACAGAGCAGTAAAATGGATGCTGAACTTTTCTCACACTCCCTTTGCACGACTGCAGTAAAAGCTTGCTTGTAAGGAGGTAATGGGAAGGATCTGTGGTTCCTGGAAAAGAAGTCGTATCATTTTAAGAATTTGTAATCTTTCCAAATCAGTGGAGCCGTGGGGGGAGAACGTGAGAGGAATTATCATCCATAGAGAGAAAGAATTCAGCCAAAATAATTTTAATTTTAATAGGTGATAAAATCCAAGCTGAAACTAGCCTGCAACAAGCACAGCCGCTGTTTACAGCAGCACACTTTTAACCGCAGCTATAAAATGTATTTTTTGTCTAAGGAGCATTTCTCTACGTGGTTAATTTTTGTGAGCCTTTCATTTACACAGTAGGTCATCCTCCCAGACAAGATTTCTGCTGGCCCTGAAGCTCCAAAGGAGCATTTGATTCTCGTCTTGGACCCTGTCCTCTACCTCTGTTCCTTACCAGCCCAATTAGCCTTATGCTACAGAGTTGTCAGTAGCCTAACTACCTTGGAGCCATCAGATAAAAGTTTCTCTTTCCTGACTAGTCTATTCATCAGGAATCCAGCGCAGCCAAGGTTTGTATAACCTGCTATGACAAACCCTCCCACTCAATTGATTTCTGGTCCCTAATGAACCATAGGCTGATGGACAATTACTCATCTTGCTGAGACATATGGGGACTTTTAAAGGCAGGGTACTTGGGAGCCTGTAAAGCTATATGCTTTCTTATTTAACATTAGCTATAATTTTTGACACTGGAAGGATTTTAACAGTGACTGTTAAACATCATCCAGACTATCTCAGTAATGGCAAAAGCTAGTTTTTAAAGCTCTCAGGCCCTTCGTTATTTACTTGCTGGTAAACACATAACAATGATACATGCAGACAAAGTTCCAAGCCCCCCGAAATACACTGCTGTGGAATTTGACATTAATAGCTCAGAACAGTTCAGTGCTGCTGATGGGAACTGTAGTGTGTTTTACTATAACTCAGATGGATACAATTAAAAAAGAATATGATTATTGCCATTACTGTATCGTGCTATGACTGCTATGAAGTGTTTCAACAGCCCCAGTGCTTTCAAGTCACGCCGAGTGCCTGAGTTAAATCTTAGCACTGGTACGTTGATGAGGATACTGACTGAAATATTAAAAAATAATAATAATCTATGCCTATACTTAAGCCTGCTAATAATTAGCTAAATTTGTTATCCCCAGGGTCATAAAACTCCTCTGGGAAGTAAATTATTAAAATCACTTGGTTTGTTAAATGTAAGGTATGCGATATGTGCTGTTTCCTAATGTAATGGCTTAAAAAATGGCTGTCTGATTTTGAAGTCAGTTGAAACTTGTTGATCATTTATGGTACAATAATGTGACTAGAAAACACACGGCTCATCCCTCTGATTTAAATTCTGGTGCAAGCAATTGGCTTATGAAGCGTTAAGAGAAGGGTTGAACTGTGTAACTGCAGAAGTAGCTGTGTTCTGCATTGTAAAAAAAAAAAGTGATGACAGCGACAAACACCTCAAGGTTTTTGGTAGATCTTCAGTACTCTTTTGAATCTACTATAGGAAAAAAAATATCAGCTCACAGTCTCTTCAGAGAAGTGGATTAGATGCTCCAATGTATAAGTAGTTTTGGAGAATGTTATCATTCATTTTAACTATTGGTGGTAAGTTGACGGTTGGACTGGATGATCTTGTAGGTCTTTTCCAATCTTGGTGATGATTCTATGAGTTCTATAAATGGCGGAGATGATGGAGAAATGTTTTTCTTTCATTTTCCCATTTTTGCTATCTTAATTTCTTACCTCCCATCTTTATCATCCTCCTGTCTGCCATGATTTCTGTAGAGTCTGAAGTGGATTTCCTTATGACCTCGCTCTCTCTCTTGAAATCCCTTATACTTTATTCCCATTTTCATTTGGCAGCGTACCTGCAGAGCTGAAGTAGCCTATTGCTTAAGGCTGAGCACATTCTTCTGCTGTAGAGTGTGTGGTCTTTAAGATTCTGTGTTCCCATTTAAAAAGCTATAACAGCTATTGCTATATTTAAATTATGTATAGGGCCCCCTATAGATGGATACTGGTAAATATAAATAGAAAAATTGATGACTCTTCTCCAACCACACAAATTCTAAACTAAGACACAGAAGTATCACAGTTAATGGAAGTGAAGAGGAGTGGAAGGGGAGAGCAACAAAAGCAATACTTTTCTTTAGATTGGTATTGAACGTAACTTGGAGACAGGCATAAAAAATATCTTAAAGCCACTGCTTCCACAACCTGTTCTAATCTTTTTCGTACATTTAACAAAACCTGCCTTGAAACTAATGAGCCTAAAACCTTCTGCTTTTCGTTGTTCCAGCCTTTTACTCTTCTAATACGTAACTTTGTGTCTACTTTGCATCTGGGTCAATCTGTGGTGAAATGTACTTATCCCACTTGCCTCATGCTGACAATGTCTTTAGCAGGTGATCCCCATCCTTGGTGCCATTACATATACTGATGCTCTTTGAAACCCGGATGCTGTTTGTGGGTTGAATTAGTACCCCTCAGTGTGCTGATACTCCTACCCTTTTCAAAGGTTTTTTTTCCAAGACAAGCACTTTAAGTCTTGACTATGCTTGGCTGCCAATAGCAGCCCTCCCCTTACCATGCACCCTTGCACTGTTATTTCTCATTCTCCCTCTAGGATCACGCACATGAGTATGCTGACACAGGCCCTAAAGAGGTCTGGCAAGGTGTAGGCAAGAGGCTCTAGCAGGGCTGAAAACTACAAAACTGCACAAGGGATGGACATACTGGCTTACACACATACGAAGAAGCAAGCAAAAGCTCTGCCCAAAATGCAAACTAATTTTTTAAGCATTTAGAATGTTTCATTAATATTTATAAGGGGTTTTGATGTGGGCTTTTTTTCATCCCGATCTTGCTGTTTTTTCATAAACTTTTAAATTTCTGTCTTTTGTCTGGGCTCTGAAATTGAAGCACTGAAATGGCAAGGCAGAGAGCAGGCGAAAATGGAAATTTCTCTTCGAAGTTTTCTAGCTCAGACCTCAAAAGTTGGAAGATGTTATTTAAAAACACACTGCTGTTCATATCAGCTCTTCCAGCTTTTTCAAGTGTGTCACTTGCTAGTTTGTCCCTTTGAAACTGTCTTTTTTTTTTTTTTTTCTTTTAATTATTATGATTGGGACCTGGAGCATAAATGGCAATTGCAGTTCTAGTAGTCACTGGTGTACTCCCTGATATTCTCAGAAGATCGTGTTGTATCATGAGAAATGATTGGTAGTGTCCAGAGTGACACTGGTGTCTGGCACTTCGTGTGTGACAGCTCCCATCTAGCAATCTGTGCCTGTGTGGGGTATGGAGATGATGTCACTTCCAGCCCTCAGACTGGGATCAACTCAACTCACTGCTTCATTTCTTTTTGTTTCGTTGCTTTAAATCTCTCTCGTTCTGATGACTCTGACAATAGAAATGATTTTAGCAACTGGTTTATCACAGGTGACACAGTTTCTTCTGATTTTTAGGGTCATTTTATGTTTTTAAATCTGTCAAGAGGTGTAAGTAGGTAACAACGGAGAGCCTGCGGGTGGAAATGAGGACAGCTTGTGCCACTTTGCTCTGCTGCTTAATAGCAGAGGCCGTGGTGTTGTTGATGGCTGTGGTACCTTTTGCTTCTTCTAGAGTATGCCTGGGCAGTTTGCTGACTCTTGAAATAGTGTGAGGAAATCTGTGCCTAGCTCTCAGGAGCACTTTGCTGCCAGCAAAGTGGTTGTGGCTCATCTTTGGCCATTGTTTGGCACCAGGCTTGGGTGGAAAGTTGGGAAAGGGGAGCAGATGTCAGTGACCAATCTTGTGGAAGGATGGAGCTGCAGGATGGTGTATCCTCTGCATCACTGACTGGAGGGCAAAGAGAAGGCAAGGACTGCTTCCCCTAGGAATAATGGAGCATCCCTTAGGCTGTTTCATCTTGCCAAGTATCCTCTATCTGGTGGTAGGGAGGTTAGCTGTATTTCTTTCCCCCAGCTCATGCAAGGACATGCAACATTCTTTAAAAGGAAATGTTTTCACTGAAAGCAGGCTTAGAGACTGCCTGCAAAACAGCAAAGGGAGAATCAGATGTAGTTTGAAAATACAAGCAACAAGAATCCATCATTTATTTATTTATTTATTTAGTTTAGTTTATTTTTTTCCATTTCTTTTCAAAGGCTGAATATCTGCACTGCCAGGTCAGGTTGTGATGCATGTGCTGAAAATGAAATACGCTCATGAGAATCAAATTTGTTTAAAAAAAAAGTTTTTTTTTGTTCTTCTCTTGTATGCACAAAACGTGCTTTAGAGAACAGATGAATTGCGAAGTAAGGGAAACGTAATATTTCATGAAACCATATTTAAAAATGACTGCTATAACAAATATATTTTGGGGTTATTACTATCAAATGGACTGTAGTTATTTGTTTTTAAATGTAAAACTGTGAAAATTTCTCTGAAAACTGAAGTTCAAACCTAATAGCTGGAATCCTAGTGGGAATTTTGTATCTATGGAGAGCTGAATTATTAGGGAGAGCTGGATGGCAGCTGACCAGAGGCTTGGGGCACTGAGGCGGAAGATGCCAGAAGGCCAGTCATGGTGATTTACTCTTGTTAAGGGGTATGGAGAGGATTGAAATGCAAGTTGCACATGTTTTGTGGAGGTAGAAGCTCAGAAGTACCTGAGAGAGAGAGATCTTTGCCTAGGTATTTACTAAATTGATATTGAAGAGTTCCACTGTACATTTCTAGATCAGCATAATTTTCTTCCTTCTCCCATCTGACACAGTCTCAACACTTACTCTGTCTCAGCTGTGGCTCCCTTCTTCTCATTCCTCCACCATCTGCTCCACATGCTTTCCCATAAATTCCTGACTTGGACTCCGTTTCCCAGCTCCCAGCTTATCTATCCAG
The DNA here is from genome assembly GCF_019232065.1 of Centrocercus urophasianus. Classification (NCBI taxonomy): domain Eukaryota; kingdom Metazoa; phylum Chordata; class Aves; order Galliformes; family Phasianidae; genus Centrocercus; species Centrocercus urophasianus. The sequence continues at coordinate 11,790,176 of NW_024884844.1, read as the reverse complement.
GGTTACACACTGGAGCCATCATAAAACCAGACGAGAACTTTGTGTCAAATGAAGGAGCTTCTAAGGTCTGTGGAAGGGTCAGAACTGAATTTTTTTTGTTTATTTTGTATTCTTTGTGGTATGGGGGGACATGAGAGGTGTCAGACAGATAGCAGAGGCTAAGATGATGAGTATTTTCATGTTTTGAATGTTTTTCTTAGAGTAAAACTTCTCTTTTTGAAGTTTCAGATAGAAAAAAATAAAAATGGCAATGAAGATATTGCTAAGTGTTCATTCCTATTACAGTTAAAATTGATCCTGTTTTACTTTCATGGCCACTCTCTTTCTTTTTGTGAAAAATTGCTTCTCTAAGGCAACAACTATGGAGGCACGTTTTGAGAAAATACAAAGAATGTTTTTGCTACTCCATTAGTAAAGAGAATGGACACAGTGATATGGTTAGGAACCGAGGTGTTTCTGATGACATTGTGCATCTCTGTTTCAGAAGAGCTCGGAAATCGGCATAACTAGAGTTCCTGACCTCTCTGAGCTCAGTTTTTATGGCGGCTGCTTTGGCAGTGATCCCATTTTCATGTGGGAGAAACACCTCTAACTCTGAATGTTGACATTTGTTCTATTGTGCTCGGAAACAGTGCGTATTGTGGAGGAATCCACCACTGTCTGCAAGTTGTTGTTTGTTTAGACACTGCTTCAGGAAAATGAGAAGCAGGGCTGATTTCACTGAAAATAAGTCACACCTAATTTATAGCACCTGGGTTATTCTCCTTAGAAAGAGTGCATTGTTTGATAAATATCTTTTCTCCTTTGAGGAAAAGAAAGTATGGAAACACTAAAGCTAAAATTTAGTCTAATTAAGACAGAATTGAACTTCACAACTTTGCGTGACCCAGTACCCTCACTACAGTGGGTAGCTTGGACATCCCAATTGTGGGGAATGAAGCCACCCTAAAGAGTTGATAACGAGAGTGGAGAAACAGCTACCTTGCTGAATTAGAGGATATTAAGCAGGCCAAGACAGTACAGAGCATCGCAGTAATTTATGTCGTTTTTGGGCTTTGCAATGCCAATAGCTCATTGCTATGGTGAGGGTTAGGGCAGGAATGGGAGCTGATCACAGAGGCAAGGAGGATCAAGAGGACTTGACTCTTTCTCAGAGCCCTGTGAAACAACTCCTTGCTAGACTTGGTGTCCCCTGCAGGATGGAAGCCTGGATTGACCCTGTGATTCTGTGATCACTGTTAGGGCATAGGGCAAGTTCCTCCGTGTTTTGGGGCAGATGCAAGTGTGAGCTGGTTTATTAAATTCAACAGCAGTCCTATTCTTATGATTCGGTAAGTTTGGAACTAATAAAGAGAAAGCTTTTATAAATAAAAATTGTGTCTATTTAAATAAATACGTGATTATGCTGGGAGGTGATGCGGATGATGTGCACGGAGTGCAGTATAGACCTCCTTGCTGAGGGGAGCCAGGTCAATAAGTGAGTTGTATCAACATTATTTAACTTTTAAAATAACAGTAGACTTATCGTTTTCTGAGATGTGAAAATCTTTAGGTTTGTGTATCTAAGAATAAGTCAACTGAAGGAATAAACAAACTCTCCCCAAATAATCTTTATATCAAAAGCTTCAGTCTGTCCTTATTTCAACTCTACAAACAATATATGTGCATCCCACCATGCCCAGAAGGTCATGAAAAAGGCGTATTTTGCCCAGATAAAATGAGCTATCAGATACTGAAAAAAATATATTCAGGAATTGATCTTTTGTGGCTTCTGTGAGCAAGAAACAAGGTTATATTAATTTTAGAACCCTCTGAGCTTTGGGCACTGACTTTCATTGGCTAAGATGTTAATATTTTATGTGAGCCTAAAGCATGGCCAATTAAAGTGAGATCAGAAAAAACATCCACAAGTATATTCAAAGAGAAGTATTAGAGTTTTAGACAGTGCCATAAATTCATACGCCAAAAAGCTGCAGTGGAATAATGGTAAGGGTCTGGCGAGTAAAGAAATAAATACAAGCTGGGAATGTCATTTCTGTAGTTCAAGCAAGTCTCGCAGTATGAAAGCAAGCCTTATTATAAATCCTTTAAAATAATTGCCACACATGAACAGTTGATTTACAGAGTGTGCAATGCTGGCATGGTACCGGAGGATGAATCCTGAAACAGGCCTTGAATCTGGGCATGGAGTGCAGTTATTCTGCTGCAGGGATGCCATCTTTTCTTAGTCCCTGGTTAGTAGTGGCTGTAGAAATTGTAGGATTCTGATCAACTAGTCACCTGTCCCAAATAGGACTGTATTTTTTAGAAAATAAAAAATCCACCACAGCAGATTTCTGAAAATTCCTTTTTGCTTTCTCGAGACATACAGGAGTTAATCCAAGCATTCTGCAAACGCACCAAAGGGCTTGGGTGACCTCCTTCACCACAACACAATCTTTAATATGTTTATTCTTGCAGTAGTGCTGTGAAAGGTTCTGGGAAATTCTGGTTTCAGTGGAAGAGGCATTTATGATCGTGTCCAGTTCTTGTGCTGCCTGCTAGTATATTCCCTTACTGGCAGTGCTTCCACCTCTCCTTCACTCGAGCCAATCTTCTCCATTCCTACCATGAGGTCTTAGTAATGTCCATCTGGCTGTGATTCCGTCCCAAACAAACGCAAACATTTTCATGTCTTTCCATAGAGAATACCTTTACATCTGTCCAACTAAAAAATGTTGTATATTGCTCATGATCTGTAACGCAGTTTTGTGACTGATGTATTAATAGGTTCCCCTCTGCATTCCACTTAGGCAGAACTTCCTGATTGTGTGATAAAGGACGACTTGGAGACGTGAGATTGTAATCAATCTGCGTAACAGTAAAAAGAATTTACCCTTTGCACTTCTGTGTGACCTAATGACACCCAGGACTTACTGTCATTTGGAGACTTTTACACTTGGATTTTTTGTTGGTCGGTTGGTTGATTTTTTGTTTGTTTGTTTCATGAGTATCACTCCTGGGATGAAAACCTCTGGCTGCTGAGTGTCAAACTCACATGGAAGAACCAGCAATAGTTAAATAAGTTAAAATAAGAACTAGACATGCATTTTTTCCCCCTCCCTTTCTCCTTCTTTCTCCTTTTCTCTTTCCTCTCCCCTTCCCTTACTGTTTCCTTCTTATCCCAGATTTCTTTTCACTTTTTTCATTCTTCACACCGAACATAAACTTCTCTAAGGTTTATAGCTGTTTTGAAAACTTTTTCCTGTTTCTTTTACAAATTGTCGCATGCTTTAGCCCTTTTTGTGGTTGTGATCTGGGTCTGGAAAGAAAAAATGCAACGTAGTGCTTAAAGAAATGCCTGGTATTTGTTGATAAATCTCATGGGAACGCTTCCCTTCAAATTTTCAGCCATTTAAAATATTTTATATTTTTGCATCCATGGTCAGCTTAGCCTCATGTTGCTGGTAATTATAGTTAGATGTTGGTGAATATTGAATATTACCTTCACTTGCATATTTATTGGTTCATTACCATTCTTATATGAGTTAGTGTGGAGTTAAGGGATCTCTTAAGCCTCATGAAAGCTAAAATTATGTTCGTATAAAATTATATTTACCTTTGTTACAGAAAAAGAAACACCGGCTCCTAGTTACTGGTGTGCCTTGGGAACAGATTTGCTGAAATTTTCACAACACAATCTCCTAGACCTGCTCATCTGAGGCTTTTTGTAGTAGAAAACCTTGATTTGCTTGTTTGACTTGGAAGGGTTTTTTGAGAAACTTTTGAGAGTGTTTCATCCGAAGTGGGCTTTTTATACTATATACAGGTGGTGGAAATTGCTTCCACATTTTTCTTCTAGGCTTTGGTTTCATTAGATTCAAAGGCAGTAGTGCAAAGGTAGGAAGGTCTCCTCAGAGCCTCCTGGGCTTCTCATCTATCCGTGCAAAAATGGCATTTGTTGCAGGAGTGAATATACTTTATGTATTTTATGCAGCCAAATGAAAAACTCAGTTACTAACAACCTGAGTCAATTCTCAGTAGCCGATATAAGGCTGAAAGGCTTGTGTCCTATCACCACTCCCTTGAGCAATGCAATGCCTGGAGAAGAATGACCATCTGGTCATCTGAGCAGAGAAAGGAAGGCAGAGTAATGATGTGGCATTCAAATCTGTTTTCATGTATCAAACCAAAGCTGTGAGATTCAATTTTAGTTTAGGTTTTTATCTCAAGCCATGCTACAAGACCTTCAGTAAAGATTAAATGCAGTTTGTGAGTTGATGGAGTATGAAGAGGTTTTGAGTCTGAATAGACTCCCCTGCTCTTCAGATAGGGGATTTTCTCTTCATTTGCAGCATTTTGCTTATCTGTTGCCTTTATGAGCCTCCCATGAGGTCTAAACCTGGCCAGCATTCCTCTAAACTTCCAAATCAACTGAGTTTTGCACAGGCAGATTAGCACAGGAATTCGCCTTCTCTCAAGGACCCAAGGAGACTTCAGCTACAGGTTCTATCCTGTCTTTGCCAGGCACAGCTATGGGAAGAACACAGAATCAGCCCTGATGTGTTAATAACCAAAGAAAAAGATTCAAAGAAAACGCATGAACATGCCTACTGCTTGCCTTCTTGCAAATGCCTATCACCATGTAAACCACCACTTCAGCTTCTTTGGTCTCATAGGTTATAATTTCCTGTTATCAGGGTAAGGATGTTTTAAACAGCTTTTTGTAGATGATTAGGTATTTGCTGATCATTCAGGACAATTTACAAAGATAAATATATGTTAAATGGGTTTCTTGTTAAAACCAATGTAGAAGTAACCCCTCGAGGCCAGACAGTAATTACTCCTAATAACAAATTAGAGCATTACCTACTTCTTTTCCGTTTTTCATTTTGAAGGGGAAATTACCTTATAGAACTGAATGTATTCAAAACTGCAGTTTCATATTTTTTTTCTGATAAAGCCACACACACAAAAAGAAAATAAAATAAAAATCCAAGGGGTTTAAAATACTTAAGAGAAAAGGATGGTCTCAAAGATACTTATTTTTGCAGTTACTCCATGTGCCTTTGGCCTTGCTATGGCCATCCATACTTCTGCTCGCTCCCTGGCAGTAGCACAATTGGGGTTGGGCTGTGGGTCACGAAGTCTCACTGTGGGTCCTGTGCCCAGTTTTTTCTGCCTGTGAGTGCATATTTGCATACAGGATGTGAGTGACAAAGCCGTCTTCTTAAAACAGAGTTAGTGATTAATTCAGTCTCAATAAATGGGCCAAGACTGTCAGGGATATTTAGACAATACTACCTCACTGATTTCACTCATATCAGCAGGAATTAAGTAACTACATTCCAACTTGTCCAACTCTTCTTTTTCTTTGTCCATTGGAAAAAGAAAAAAGATTTTACAGCAATTGTTAACTGGTGTGATCTTTGGTTAAGACTTACTACTACCAGTTCCTTTGATATATATGTGCTTGAGTTCTATCCTGGTTCCTCCTAAGATTTTGTCTTCTCTTGAAGAGGAGTCTTACTTTATTTCCTAATAATTTTTTCCTGGATTATTTCCTAATTCTTTTGCTTGATCCTTTAGGTCCAAACTAAAAAAGCAGACTTGCAGACTTGCTCAAAAATGGCTCAGCCATTGGCTCTTATTTTTCCCTAAAATGTTTGCAGTATAGAAATTGCATTTCACTTTCTTCATTTTTTGTTGCTTTTCTTGTATTATCCTATTAAACTTACTGAATATTTTCTGGCTATGGACATCATAACTATCAAGGCAATGTAAAATGTTCTTTAATTCCACAAGAGCTTGTATGAGCTTCCTTGCCCAGGGTTTAGCTGTTAACGTGAGGGCTCTATGGACAGATAGAAGGATGGCAGCTCATGTGGTCTTCTCCATCAATGAGTCAATGTTATGAGAAAGGACTTCTCAAGTCTTTGGTGCTTTTTGACTTCTAGAATAATCGTCTAGGACTTAATGACTGGGACACGTTTTGTAGCTTTCATACGTCTCTAATTTATACTGAAATATGGGGTAGTAAATACTTCATGGTAAATCAGGGCAATGTGTTTGACACAATTCCTCCCAAGATGGCTTTGGCTCATCTAATTCATTTATGTATGACAACTACTTCAGATGTTTTTTCAGGGCTCCATAGAATTTGTATGAGTAAGACATTTTTACATGAATTTCTGTCTTTTCACTTAAAAAGCATTTTCTATCTGGGTCTTGCCATCTGTTTGCATATCTGTCTTGCTAGACACTCACTTTGAGCAAATCACTGTGCCTTCTGAACCCAATCATACCTCTGTAACTCAGTCAGAATTTGTCCCCAGTTTGGTCAGAAGCTGGCAAAAATCTGCATGCCTGGAGAACTAATACCCAATCCATCAGGGTACACTAAGGTGCACCATGTTATGTATGGAAAGAAAATTGGCTTGTAATAGATAAACACCGCACTAGATCCATCTTTCTCAACTAAGATTCAGCTTTATCAGCTGCTCATAGTTAAATTTTTAACACAGCTGAGATCTTTCTGTAAGCAGTGCCCCGTGGTTCATGGGCTCTCCACGCTGATAATGGAACACATTATGCTTATTGGGCAGTAAAATAAATGGTAATTTCTGACACGTGTTGGTCATCGGTAGCAGAGCACTTAAAATATTCTCATATCTCATGTATGATTGCTCGTGGAAAAGTCTATATGGCAATTCATAGGTATATTCTTTTTAGTGATGTCTCAGTGTGGAAATGGAGATTTGGGAAAAAAAAATATTTGTGCTAGAGTTGGAAATCCACATTTCCTTCTCATGAAGTCTTCAGTTTAACTGCAACACCCTCAGAAGCGATTTTCTCCTTTCTGAAACACTCGTGTTTTGAAATATGCTTGCTAAAGCACTGAGAAATACATCTGTGTATCTGGTAAATTCTTCCTGGAGTAGCTGCAGCTTAACCTGTATTAATGGATCGGAGTCTTATGATCAAAAAGTCCAGATGAGTGTGTGTCATGAGTAACGCAATTAGTTATTTTCTCAGTTTGTCTTCAAATGTACCATTTTGTTTGGGAATATTGCAGATATATGTCACTCATTATTGATAGATTTGTCTGACTTCCTGTCAAATCTATGTACATTGACAAAAATCTATTTTGTTGTTTTTGTCACAGAAATCTATACTGGCATTTTTCCCCATGGAGATTTGGCTAGTCATTGTCAGCATGAGGTGCCAGCTAGAGCTTTTACTGTTTTTATTGTGCCAGCTGCTTTCTTGGCTTCGAATCTTTTGGTTCAGATTGTAAATGGGGGCGAGACATCCATATCTAGCCAGCATGCATGATGGAATATGACAGGGACTTGATTTTTCATTTCTTGCTGCCTTTCTTAGTATTAGCAGAAGATGACATGGATGGCTTTATCTTCTGACCAGCAGAGATATGGGGGTGAAGGAATGGGGAAAGAGTGCGCATGCACATACGTGGGCCATGGGAAATGTTAAAATGTGAATTTAAAGCTAGTCATTCCTACTATTTTTCTGTACAGATCTCTGAGGAGATCTTGGAGTTCATAAAAAAAAAAAAAATAATAATTTCCAAACATTTTGGCTGATGTTAAATCAAAATCATCATGTTCTTTTCATAATAGTTTTGGCCTAAGCTATTATAACTGAGCACACACCCTCTGAGAAATCAGGTCTTTTTGAGGTGTCTGAAGTTTGTTTAGAGGCATCCAGAACCATCAACTGGCTTGAAAATTTAGGATTGAGTTAATAAATAGTTCGTGTTTTAAGCCAATTTTTTTTGCTGTTTTGAAGCATTGGCAACTTTTGCAATTTTAACACAAATCTTGTGATATTTGGTATTTTCCCCAAAGCCCCAAGTGCTAGAGTAAGGTTGTTAATCTGAACTTGTAGACCTTTTAAAAGTGTGTTTCCAGCCCATGTGTTTACTAAGAAAAAACTTAAATTGCCTATCTAGAACAGCAAATCAATTTCAACCAATCAGATTCTTGAACTACTGCAGTTTTAAAGCCAATCTTCTGACTTTCTGGATTTGTGACTTCCAAATATGGAAAACTAGCATCCTATTTGCATTAAGCTGTTTTAATTTTACATGGCAGCCTTGCGGCAGCCATCCAAACCATTGAACTGGGCCGTATATTAGAATACAAATCTATGTGATGGCAGAACCAAAGGAACATTTTAATGCTCCGTTGCATGGATGAGATGTTGCAGGGAGGTTTACTTCAGTAATGTCTTCTTACAAGCTGAAATGGGAGCCATTCAGTGGTAGTGGGATGGATGGGAATGGACCTCTAAAAGCTGTTGGCTTCACGTATGGGGTATGGCATCCAGGTGTGACTAGAACTAAGACCCCAAATCTTAATGAGCCATTGCAAGAAAAGGCTTTTATTTTCTCTGCTGGGCTTTCTTACATCCTTCACCCCATCAGACTTGCTGCCCCCAGCAGGAATGCTTGCAGGAAGGCCAGGAGCAGTGTAGCCATATCAGCACAAACTTCAGTTTGAACCAGTTACCTAAGAAGACACCCAGGGTCCCCCGCAGGCTTGCAAAGCTCACACTGAAGCCTGCTGCTGCCACTGCTATTCTGCTGTTGGTACCCGTGGTAGCTTGATTAAAGCTAACTTGGATATGTAGATACATGCTGTAATCATTCTCTAAATGGTTGCAAATTTGGCCTTACTGATCTTTTAAATCCCAGCATTTTCAGACTGCCAGTTCACTGTAAATCACAGGCGTTCTCCATTTTCTTTATTTGGTTCCAGAAAGCTGTCTCTGTACTAAAAACAAGTCTTTGAAAAATGCTTGCATATCCTGCTGTCCTCTTCTACTTGGGGTGATTGCATAATTAACCTGGCCAAGTATCAACCATACAAGAGTTGAATGCATCCCAAGTTCAGCTGGGGAGGTTTTTACCATAAGAATGTGCCTGTCCTGAGACTAAAACACAGGTTAGATTTCCAAGTTTCTGAATATTGCTCAATGAAAGGAGAATATGTTGCCCATGAGAAAAAAATAAATAAATCAAATGGTGGTGTAATCTATAATCAAAAGCCCTAATGGGCACAAAGCATTTTAGAACAAAGGTTTGCTGAATCTGCAAGGATATTAAAAGTGTTAAAGCCTGAACAAAGCAATGTTCCTATTTACTAAGTATGAGGAAGTTACTAGAGCACAGATAAAAAGCTCATAGGGCAGACAAAGCTCTCTGAATCCTTTTTCTTTTCCTTCAGTCAGATATGAACATATGATACATGAATATTTATCAGAGCTGCAGATAACTAGTGACTACTGTTGGATTTAAACTCAGCAAACCATGGCTTGCAGTTTGCATTCGCAAAGGCTTGCAAGTTGTTTTTTTGTTTGTTTGTTTATTTTGTATCTTTTTGTTCTCTACATGCGTGGGCTTGTCTCCCCTAAGCTGTTTTTTGCTATGAACCTAAAAATACAGTGAAGATCTTTGATACCAAACATCCAGTGTATATCAACTAAAAGCTGATGGGGTTTTCTACATTCAGGCTTGACACATACTGATTCTTAAGCTGTCTGCAGTCAGATTCAGAAATCTCTAGACTTAGCCCAGGTTTCCTTTTAACTCTGTTCAGGTTATGTCGAAACAGTCGTGAACCTCCCAGAGCTTCATCTTGCCTCGGTTTTGTAACAGCGTCTGCAAGCCGGTGATGCAACGGCAGTTTCATGCTGGTATAGTTGCAACTCAGTTGTCTGCTACCAGCAATTTTGAGCAGCAGAAAATTGGAGTTTCTGCAGAGAGAAAAAGCTGTTTCATTCGCATTCCTATCTGCAGGTAGAGCGATAGATGGTAATTTCCTAAGTAGCTCTGTGCTGTCCTCTTCCCTTGTACTCTTGTGCATGTGGTGGATGACTCCAAACAGTGAGCAGATAAACAGAAGGGAGCATCAGAGAAGGCAAGATGGTGCAGGTGAGAGGTTATAGCAAGTGAGCAGAAGTTGGCTGTCTGCATGGCTTTGCAGGGCTGCTCTCGTTAAGGATTAGTGAGAAGTCTTCAGCAAATCCTGCAAATATAAGAAAGTCTGCTGTGGGCCAAACCAAAATTCCCTCTAGCCCAGTACCCTGTCTCTGACAGTGGCTAGTTTGGGAAGCTGTATAAGAATAGGATATTGGTATGCCTCCCTGGCTTTTGGTAACTTGTGTCTCAGGGACTTTGTGAGTTTGTGGCTGGTTGGGGACGGCTGCATTTTCCGACTGATTTTCCATGAGCTTGTGTAATCACTTCTTGAATTCACCGATGCTTTTTGCTGCTCTGTTTCTTAATCGGGATTTACTCAAGTGTAACACAGGTTAATCATCTTCCTGCAATCTCCTCGTGTCCCTCTGAGCAAAAAAAAAAAGCAGAAATATGAAACGAAAGCCAGTCCTGTTACAGAAATGTGTCTGTCTCGCTAAGTGAGGTTAGGTCTTGATCTGGAGCTGAACCTGAAGTGACTTCTTGTTCACTTAATTATACTAAATATTAATTTTCATTTCATCTTGGTTGTTTTTTGTGTGTGTGTGTGTTGTTTTTCTTTCTTCCTTTCTTTTTGTTTCAGTTACTACTTTGTAACGTAGGACAGGGTGTCCACAACTGCACTGCGAAGGGGATAGAAAGGTCACCAGTGTGGAATTTATTATTTTTATTGAAGGGCAAGGTGGACAAGAACTGCAGTTTTGAACTCAACCCTTTGTGAGCTGTGTAGCTGGGGATGGAAAGGTAGTTTTCTATCCCTGATTTGGAAAGCATTGCCACAGTTTATACTATGAATGTGATTTTAAAAAAAAATGACAGCGAGTCTATTTTCTGCTTTGGTTTCTAGTGTGACTGAAATCTCTCAAGAACTCAAGGTGTATCTCTGCTGAGGGTTTTAAGGCAAATAAAGCAATTTTGGCTTGGGTGGGATGTAAGTCTCGTGTAACAACATGCAGGGATGCATACAGTGGTATTCAAGAGTGATAAAACAGGCTCAGAGATGGCAAAGAGGAAGAAGAAGGCATAAGACAAGGGGAAATTACAGAGCATAGGTGAGGATTTACTCAGAGCTGAAACTCAGCAGGGAGGTAAGTACAGGAAACGTTGCAGCAAAGGTAATAGGGAGATTTGCAGTGCTAGGAAATGTGAGAGGGAAAGAAGATATGCTGCATAATGTAAGAAAAGTTGGCTGGGTTGTGGAGGGGAGAGGCTTTATTCACAGTCTTAAACTAAGATAAGGGTCATCTGATTCATTGTGACCTGACTAGAACCAACTTGGAGAGCTGGACAGCTTCCATGTGAGTCATTTTCCTGCATCCTGAGCCATTATTATTCTTATTAAACCCAAAAGCTACGCTGCGTTCACACGGTAAGATTTTGGGAGAAAGAAATGAGAGAAGCAAGAAGACTTAAGAGATCCAGTTTGTTTGCTCGTCCTTCTCTCCCTGCTCCAGACTGAGAAGGGATCGGTTGCCCATCCGGGACCCCAATCCTCCTGTGGGTGGGACGGGGCAGAGCAGGAGCAGCACCTCAGCACTGAGGTGGGGTCAGATCATGTAAATGCACCAGAGCTTTCTTGTTGTCCTGGGCGGCTCTCCAGAGGCCTGGATGCCAAACTGAGCTCGGAAAAGCACCCAAATAGGCAGATGTTTTATATGAACATGATTTTAGAGCGGTGAGCTTCACAGAGGCACAGAGTTGGGTTGGAAAACTTTCTTGTGACTCAGCACTTCACTCAACAGAAGCACACAAAAGTGAAAGAAAAAAAAACCTAACCGAAAAAAAAGAAAACAAAAAACTCTCACCCAAACCAGTGTTTTTCAAATCTCGGGGGGGAGGGAAAAAAAAAAAAAAAAAAAGTATTTTTCTGGTAAAAGCTTTGGTTGGTGGCTGTTTGACAAAACTGGGTGTGCAGTCAGATTTCTTTGGACCTGGCATCTCCAGAATGAATTGGTGGCACCGGTGCTGTCACATAAGGTTGACATCTGCCATGGTCGCCACTGGGAGGAGCAGACACCCCAGATCAGCAACTGTGCTGAATCTCTAGTGCTTTTTCCCCTTGGGATTTGCATGTGTTTGGAAGGCAGTTAGGGGTACCCAGGGGAGGTGAAGTACCACCTGAGGTCTGTAAGGCTGTCACCCCAAGACCCTGTGCAGATGGCTCCTCTTGGCAGCTCCTTGGGAAGGGGTTCATCAGCTGAGTACTCACCAGGGAGCACAGGGAGCATCCAGGTCTCAGCACAATTTTTGTGCTTCTCCTTGGCTGCTGTGGTAGCGTTAAAGACCTCGATGGGGGTTGTAAAAGGTTGCTACAGCAAGGCTGGGAAAGGAGTGGGAGATTTTCTTCCCCTTATCTGCACATGTTTCCCGTAGATCCAGAACTGGTTTTATCAGTTCTGCTGTGACGCATCCTCATCCTCCCCCACTTTGTATCCCACCTGATAGCCATGATTTTGAGATCCCCCAGCACAGGAAAGAGGAAGGCCTTCTGCAGAGCTCACAGAGTCTCAGAGCACCCAAATTCAGCGCCGAGCAAGGGTGACTAAGACACATCTAAGGTAAATAAATGTGACATGCACCCAGCTGGCTGCGTGGGAGCCCTGCAGATCAGACTTTGGAGACAGAGATCTTTCCTCCTCTGCAAAGCCGATAGATATTTAATGCCTTTATTTCCTACAAAAATATCTTTGTGTCAAACATTCTCCCTTCTCTGACTCGTGTTTTGCACTGCTGTGGTCAGGCAGCTTGCTGCTATCCCCACTTGAAGTCTGAATTCCCTTTGCATGGTCAAAATACTTCACAGGCTTTCACCAGTACTACCCATATTCATTTGCAAACCAAACCCAGCTGCATATCCAGTCTCACTCTGGAAGCAAAGCACTATTTTCACAAACACTGGACCTGTGGTTTGCAAAATATGATTTAAAACATATGAGAGGTAAATGGAAAGATGGAGGGAGATTTGTGCCTCTGTCAGATGAGGTGTGCAAACCCATGATGTATCCAGGCTTCACAGGGTTAACAGTCCCAATTTACTAATGCCAGTGCTGAATTCATAGTCATAAGGCGCCGCCTCATCTGAATGTAGTCACTAAATTGGGGTTAGTTAATTGCTCTATAAAATTTCAGTGATGAACTGCATGAGAAACATGTTACACAGTGTAATCTCCAGAAGAGCTCAGAGTGTGGTCACACCTAAATTAGTAAGAATCTCATTCACCTACCTTTTCTTTAGCATATGCTGGAAAGACATATGTTGCAACATCAAGATGATGTCTCCCAGACATTTATTTTTAAGCTTTGAGTTAGCCAGAGAATTATCAACGCTCCATCCATTAAGTGTGGGAGTGCAGCAGAGGGTACATCTCTGTCACTTCTCCATCTGTGTGGCTCTCACAGAAGTTATTGAGTCTGTTTCAGAGTGCACATGTCCTACAGCTCACCTTAGCTGAAGTTCTCTCGTGCCACTTGGTGTGTGATAGGTGAAAGTACAGGCCAAGGTCCTTATTGTGACCGTTTCTGCACAAATGTATATGTAGTCTTTCACTTGGGGTTCAAGGAAAAGGGAATATTTGCAGGGAAATAACTGGGAAAATGAGGAAAGATCCATACTTTTATTTTCCACAGCACACAGCAAGCTTTAGGTTAAAGCAGCTAAGGTTACTAAAACCCGAACTGCATCAGTGTGCAGCTATTTGGAGGATTTAGCCTTACCGCTTTAAATCCACATACCAAAAATAAAATTGTTTGTCGTTCAAAGAGTACGAGCTATATACAATAAGGAGATCTTTGTGAAAGGAGACTGACATAGGTGACTGTGTGACATTGATACATTTCTTCTATGTTGAAAGAACTACCATATTTGCTATAACAGCTCAGACTCCACAAATATAGAGAAATGGTATAGCTTACAAATGCGTTATATCTATGTTCTGACAAAGCTGTTCAGACATGCTTTCTTGGTGCACAGTCTTTCTTTCATAAATTCTTTTCTTTCCCTGTGGTAATTCACTTTGGGCCAGATTTTGCCTTTTTTATTCATGTTGTGTAGTAGATTGTTTTATGCCTAACTTCCCTGAAATAATGAAGACAGAATGAATCTTAAGTTTACTTGATAGAGGTGAATGCTTTGTCTCAGTTTAGAAGTGAGGCAGTGAGTGTCCAGAGCTTGATTTTGAACTGAAATGAATCAGACAGTGCAAATACCCACAGTGTATCTTAGCAAACTGACTTCTGTGTGAATAAAAGTTGGAACTGACAGAGTCGTGCATGCAGTGCATCCAAGGTGAGGATGCTGCTCATATTCTTAAAGCAATTACCAAACAATTTAATGTTTTCTTCTACACCAATACCAGAGAAATTTGTTTTGTTTGTCCTTTAAATGTTGAAGTATTACTTGAATAAGTGATAAATTCTAGACTAGCTAAAGTGCTTGCATTGCTATGGTCTTTAACTTGCATTCATTATACTTTCTATGATCTATAGCTTCATTTTATGCAGACCATATGCAGTTAAAAATAACTGGAGTTGCTGTATTTTATATATGCCTTTGTAAGCATTTCCAACTGCAAAGGGATTTTTTTTATAAATGCAGAAAAACCCCAACAAGCTTTATGTTTTCATTTCACCTCTTCCCTTTTTATTTTTTATAGAAATGCTACAAAGGGGAACTTTTGATAAGTATTACCAGCAAAGCCTAGTGTTGCAACACAGTCAACTGCTGCAGAGTTTCTATTTAAGGTTACCTGGCATAGTCAGCTTGGCCAGATGTACTTCTGCTCTTGGATAATTTGATTTGCTGACAATGTGCACTGCCTTAAAACAACAACAACAACAAAAAAAAAAACAACACACACGTACAAAAAAAGGAAGTATCCAGCCTAGGTGACTTACATCCAAATCACACATACTCTTTTAGTTAAGATGAAATGTGAGACTGAATTTAGCCTTTAATTACATTTCCTTTCCTACCTCCAGCAAACAAATTTTTATAACCTTTCCAATGAAGAGAGTCATATTTTGTGAATTAATTGCTTGGAAGCTTACCAGGAGCAAAAGTTATTTAGGAAATGTTCTATTATTTGTATTAATCAAATATCATTCTCTAGGTTTCTGAGTATTCCATGTGATGAATTATCCTTTTCAAGCAGTTTTGTATATAAGTTTATTTTTATTTTAGAGATTTTATCTGAGTTGCTATCTGGGAAATGGAAATTGTACTTGTGAAGAAGAAAAAACAGTATAAATATAGGATCCATCACACTGTATTTGAGGGATATACACTTGAGCTCTTACAGTATCATCTTAAGGACTTAAATCAACTCCAAATCTTACTTTTATAAGAATCTGTACAGTGCAAGCCCTAGTATAAATCAGCAGTGGAAAGAGAACTGTTTTGTATGTGTTCGAAGACATTAAATTGTATTGCTTAAGCGAAGCATTAAAAATAAGTATTACTTAAATTATCTTCCCTAATAAGATATGTCTGTCGTTTTTTCATTTAGTGCTGGCTCTGAGGAGACTGCATTATTCTGTCAGGATTAAAATATGAAAAACCTGTCCACATTTGAGCATGTGCTTAAACAAGCAAGGCTAAATATTAAATCTGAGTCCTCTGTACTCTGAGAAGCACTTTAACAAGTGGGAAGTTGTTCAGCTTAGATAGTTCATCTATTTTCCAGAGCCTTTTAAAGCTGCATAATATATTGAACGTCAGAATGCTATCAAATATCTTTAACTTTTGATATCTATCTGTAGGTAGCGATATAAATTCTG
This sequence comes from Centrocercus urophasianus, assembly GCF_019232065.1. NCBI lineage: Eukaryota > Metazoa > Chordata > Aves > Galliformes > Phasianidae > Centrocercus > Centrocercus urophasianus. Next base: position 11,774,422 of record NW_024884844.1, on the reverse strand, counting down.
CCATGAGTTGGAATGAGCAGATGACTTGATCTAAACGAAGATGTGGTACACATCTATATGGTTACTATGACATTTTTGGCTTAGCCCGGTGGGGGTAAGATTCTGTTTTTTTCATAGTCAGGGCTTCCAAATTATCGCCATTGGAAATCAGTGGGGGGTGTTGCTAAAAGTAGTCAATGTTATGATTTAGCAATCAGAGTTGATGGTTTGTCTGAGGATGTTAAGAAGGATTGCCCAATTCCTATCCCAAAGGACAGTGCACATCACTTTACCCACTGAAGGCTGCATCTTGATGTTTGTAGCTGATGGGGAATTCACGTTGCCACTCCATGGACTGCCATTTTGGACTCTGTCTCCTAGTGGTGACATCACATCTTCTTGCTGGTAATGATGTGATCCAGGGAACTGTCACCTTCAGCCCCATGTTGATTCAGTAGATCCTGACAAATGTCAAACAGTTGCATTTGATTTGTCTGTGAATAAAATCAGTAACTTGTTAATAGTTGTGTCTCTCTGAAGAAGGCACTAAGAAATGGCTGCTTCTAGATAGTCAAAGTGAAAGAAGACGTACAGTCCATGGGCACATTCCTTGCTGACCCTGCACATCACCCACTTCCAAAGTCAGAAATCAGACATCCTTCATGTTTCACAATCCCGTCCACCCTCTGTTACCAGGAAAGCAAACCCTCTGGTTTTAAAATCACTTAGTGTGGCAAAAGTGTATAATAAAACACAGCGGAGCGCAGGAGGCTGGCAGGAAGCTCTTTATCCTTTTACAGCAACTGCCTGTTTGGCTGGGCAGCAGCATTGCTGGACAGCTTGAAACATTCTTACACGCAGAGGCTCTTTGGCTTCGTTTCGGAGCAGACCAGAACCCTTGGGTTTTTTGGAGCTGCAGCCTCCTTACAGCATTCGGAACCACAGCACGCAGCTCAGATGCAAGGCCTGTGCTTCACAGATTGTGGTTTCTGATATTGTTACCTTTGGGACACTGAGCTCTTTTCAGTCGCTAAAGAAATGAGGTTTGAGCATCCTCGTTACTTAGGAATATGTCTGAATGCATTTTCATGCTTCATTTTTTTCTTGTTTTTTTTTTTTTTTTTTTTTTTTCCCCATGCTGTCTGCTTGTACCCCCCCACCACGCACATTTTTTTTTTTTTTTTTTGTCCCAGACAACAAACAGGAAAACCACAAGCCTTCATCAGCAAGCTGTGCCTTCCTCTCCCAAGCCAAAACGGTGGAGCTCAGCACATGGATCACATGTTCAACCCTTCATCTGCAGTACAGTTCTGATAAAGTGCAGTGGGCTGAAACCAATGGGGCTGGCTCCCCAAAGGCACAACGCCTGTCCCTGTGGCTGGGAGGAGGGAGAGTCCAAATGCAGTGCTTTAAATTTGGGGGGGGGAGGAGCATGCAGAGCCTCAGCAGGGAATAGCAGGCAGGAGTTACCTTGCACACAGTTGTGTAGATGCCTCTGAGGAGTTTATTACAAAAGAAGAAAAGTTGCAATAGGAATGAAGTTTGTTGAAAAAATAAATAGTACTGAGTGGATTTGATGATGGAGGAATCCACCGAGGCTCTATAAAAGTATCTTGTTTTTTATGACAGCCCACATATACATGTCGTCCTGGTGTGACTTCCTATCTATTTTCTTTGGGTATTCATAGGACTACGCATTAGTTCTAGGCAGTGGTGATCAGATGTGGAAGGAAGAGTCAGAGAGGATAAGACCACACAACAGAACAGTGTCTTGGCCAAAACTACAGCGTGAGCCTGGCCAGTCTTCTGTCATGTGCTTCAACTTCTATTCGAAAATTATTCTTCTTTGCCTTCTTTCAGCCAAAATTTATGTCTCTTGAGCCCACCACCCCTCTTGGAATCATCGTGCACTGCAGCATGTCTCTGGGACTCTCCAGCGTTGAAGATTTTCGTGCTACGCCTTAGGATGCCTTGGTCTGCTCTACATGCCAAGGCAGGCAAAGCCATTTTTTTAATTTGTTCTTGATTTTTTCCATATTCTGTTCATGGTGCATTACCTTCCCTCTCCTGTGCTCAGGGACTGTGACTGTGCCTGGCTCCTGCTACAAGAGCTGGGTAATGGAGAAGTTTCATCACCTCTCCCCAAACTACACAGCCATGCAGAACCCATTCTCAATCTTTCTTCTGTCAACACGAAAAACATACTGTTATGATTATAACATGAAGACAAGGATTCTGTTTTGTCTCAGAGTGGAAAGGTTTACCAAGGGTTAAAACAATCTAACCTCTTTTTTTTTCTTTTTTTTTTTCTTTTTTTTTTTTTTTTTCCCTTTTTTTTTTTTTTTCCTTTTTTTCTCCGTTTTTTCTTTCTCTCTTTCTATTTTTTTTCTTGATCCACAATGGCAAATGTTATTTATATTAAAGGGAAAACCAGTGTAGCGTTGCCAGATCGAGCTCACTTTTCTTTGCCAGCTAAAACACAAAGCAGAGTTACTGCATTTTTCGTACCTGCAAAACAATCTGAACATAGCGTTCTGTCATCCTTTGAAATGGCAAATGGAAGTCATTTAAACCAGATGAGTGACTGAGTGGGGAATTACTGCACCTACAGCACAGGATATACAGTACCGTGCACCTATTTCAGGAGGTCTAAGGTGGGTGGCCGGAAGAAAAGAACTTTTTTCCTCATTTAACCTGCAATTTGACAACATCTGCAAAGAATTATCCCCAGTACTGGCATTGTAATTGTTGTATCTAACATCAATCACCGGGTAGGGGAGGTTGCTTTAAATAGATGTTAGCTATATTACAGTTTTAAAACATGAAAGAAAAAAAGAAAATGAAAGGAATAAAATATGTAAATTGGTAAAGAAATTAATTACTGGAAACTCTGACACTAATTTATTGTTTAAGTAAGAAATGCAACTGGCCAGTGTGGGTGACTGTTTCAGTTTGACCTTGCATGCTTTGGCAAGTGTTAGGAAACAGAGGCCATTTTATTCCAATTTATAAAAGTTGTAACCCCTTTTCTCAAGTCTCTATGAATGTGCAGAAGAAGAACGGGATTAGGTGGCTGACTAATATTTTACACTGGAAGGACAGCAAGTAGGAAAGGTTCCATAAAGTGCAACTCTTTAAAACAAAGTTCTTCCTTCCCAGCTCTTTCACTGGGATTTCTGTCTTTGACTTCATCAGAAATATGATTGCAAGGAACAAAGTATGCACGTTTTTGGAAAGCAAAAATTGTAATTCCAAGCATGCTCCAGATTTCCAATAGCAGCTCAGCAACTACAAGAGTAAATTCGTATTCACAAGTTATCAAATTTCCAGCGTGCATCCAATTTTGTATTGGGTTTTGATTCATATTTGTGGCTAGATGTGAATCAGATCCAGTATTTGTTTCTCAGAAATGTCATGGAAAAGGAAATCATTGGGTGCACTGGTATTCACAGCCAAATACAACGCACAGTACCACTATCCAGTGTGAGAGCCAGATGAATGATTACGATGGTCATGGGAATTGTACTTAACCTGGGAAAATGTTTTAGAGACAGAAAGAAGAAAAGCCTTGTGCTCTAGTGTCTCCAAAAACCACCACGCTCTCTCTGTATGTATACGTACACGTTCAGCCTGAAATGTTACACCGTATTTTTAGAAGTTAGGCAATATTTTTTTTTTCGTGTTTTCCATCTTTATGTCTCTATCTCTTTACTGAGCCATTACGAAGAAGGCACTAATAGGGCTTCCTGAATTTTTTTCATGAAACTCAAGCTGGTTATTACACTCACCTGAAGACCTGCCTGTAGGCACATCTCCCAGCTGAATCTTACATTTATGTATTTATGCAATAGTTAACCTCTACAAACTGTTGCTCATAAAGAACCCATCTTATTCAACAGGACCATAAAACTTTTTACATGCATGTATAGAGGAAGAAACTCTTAATGATGGTTCTTCCTGTAACATCTCATCTCCTGTATTTTAATTTCATATCTTGGAAGATAGAACAGTGTTCCTATGTATAGTTACTGTTGCCTCTACATCCAGTAACGCTGAGTATTGGTTAACGATGATGAATTATTGTATGACAAAGTATATTATTTCTTTTGATTCAGTCCCATGCAGATTTCTTTCTATTCACAAGGAAGCTCGATAAGATTGTTCTTCTTTTCCTTGAATAGGATTTACCTTTAAGTTACACTATTTTCTGGTCTTGAAGTTCCTACCTGAAACATTACCCTGGTTGCTCCTGGGGTGTTTTTTTGTCGCTTCAGGCTGTGGTACTGTAAACTAGTTTTCTGGTTTAAGCTAAGCAAACATTTTGAATTTCCTAATAACTTTTCCTGCTATTTCTTTCCTGAAATGAAAGTCAACAAGCCTATGTATGTATAATGTACAACTGTATGTAGGGAAACAGTTGTTTTATGCTGGTCAGCAGTAAGTTTATCTGTTGTGAAGATCTGCGGTAGTTCCTTAATAGAGTTTGACTCAGTTGGCATGTACTGGTGTGTGTGCCTCAACCCTGCAGAGACCAGCCTTGCTGCATCTCTGCTAGCACAAAAAGTCCTTTCCTCACATGGGCTAAAGGGACCTTATAGAAGGGAGGACAGTCTCCTTTCTCCATGTTTTGGATGACAAGAAGCATCTTGGGAAGAGACTGGAAGTTAGGATAGGGTGGGAGTGCATCAGAAAGATGAACATGATGGCCGTGACGTAGTTTGGTGGAGCCATCCATCATTATCAATTCAAAATGGAGGTACCCAGAGAGCTGTGGACAAGCAAATGATGATGATACTGCAGAAGACCTTGAAGTGGACTTACTGATTCCTAAATCCCATTTATCTATTCAGGTAACATGAATATCGGGATGTATCTAGGAACTTCACCACCTTCTGGTATTTTTTTGTACTGGAGAAGACTCACCACGAAGGAGTAAGCAGCTTTGGGCAGAGGCCCTGGAGTAGCATGGGCTACATCCTAGCCCCTGACGCAGCAGCACTGCTGTTTCTGTCACTACGTGGTCACTTAGGGGGATTTCCTTCCCCTGGGAGTAACACCAGTTCCTGTGCATGTGTTTCTCAAATGGCTCTAAACTTTTGAAGAACACAGTTGCACGTATAACCTGACTGTAGTGCCGATAAGTGATTTATTTTCTATACTATCATCATAATTCATAAAAATTCTCTCCCTCCTGAGGGAACATTTTATCATCTGATAAGGGGCAAAAGCAAGCCAAAAATATAGGGCCTTAACTAAATGATAAATACAGAATGACATAAGCTATAAAACATAAAAGGGTGAGTGTGTGTAATACATGCCAAGGATGGCTGAGGATCAATTTAAACTAAACGTTTTCTGTTAACATGAGAATTTTTTGTAAACTGGAGAAAATGAGAAGGAAGAAGGGAACGATTTATGGTGTAATGTGTGGGAGGCATGTGGTGTTAAAACAGCTAAGACTGGGGCATGTTTGTTCTACTGTCTCAGGAGTAGTTTGTCCCATCCTTACTCTCTTTCTGGCAAGCTTGCTGATGCCTTTTGTTGGACACATTTGAAAGTTGAGGTTTGATGTATCTGTATTTCCTTTTTTGGATGAACTTGGAAGTGGAAAGCATTATTCAGTGAATCAAGCATCCACCTGACATAGCCTCGAGGATTAAATCTATCCACTAACATCCCTTTCTGGTGCTCGCGTCAATGCGTTGCTGGATTTATTTTCCATCCCCATTTTCTGTGGGACGCTCACCTTCTCAGGCTGCTCCAGTGGCACCATCGTTACTCATGGCATTGAGCAATATCTGTCTGACTCCTCAAAGAGCCTCATCCTCTGGCAGCAGTGTTGCACATCCAAGGGAGGTAGAACCTGGCCATTTATCGCTCGGGATTTTCCAGCAAATTCATCATCATGCTTTAGGCTTGCAGTCCCCTCCCACCCCCAAATAAAATTCATTTTCTGATCCATGACCTCATTCCACATATAATATTTCAGCCCAGCTGCATGATTGGGTCCCGCATTTGCAAAACTGTAGTTTCTCTGCCAGCTCAGTGCCTTGCTTGGTTGTTGGTTGGTTTGTTTTTTTTTTTACTATTTTCTTTTTGGGCTCATCACTACTTTGGCTACCTACTTGGATACACTGAGGCATATCACGAAGGCACAGACTCGAAGCCAGGAGAAGAAATCATACGACCTCTGTGAGGCCATTTCTCCAAAGCTTCCCAGTGGGGAGCACAGATCACTAATCACTGCAGGTCTATTTATGAGTTTGGAGAGCTTTCCAAGTTCTAAAAACTTGCTGAGTTTATTTCAGGTATGTGTATTTCCAGGCCTGTAAACGTTCAGTTTTAATGTAGCTGCATCAGAGAAGAAAGTGAAAATACTGCCATGTAAACAGAGAGCAGTAATTCAGCCCCACATCTCCCCTTTTAAGTGAGTGCATGGGCACATGAAGAGCGAGTGATTCTTAGATATATAGCCCACCTAGGTAAAGCACTTTCAAATGTACTTCATTTATTTATTCTAGACCATTTTTGGCCCAAAATCATCAAAAATTACTGTCTCTAGTTTCATTCTGCCCTTTTGAAATTGTCCAGATTTTGTGCTAAGAGTCTAAAGCCACAGCAAAGAAGCAGGCCAAGAGGGAAAGCTTTTGAAGAGTTCCCACAGCTGTGAAAACACGGGCCTCAGGCTGTGTGTAGAGTTACTTCAAACAGCTGCTTCAGGTGACTAAACACCTTGAGTCTCATTCATCAAGTGTTGTTTATACTGGCTGACAGACCAGACTTGGAGAATTAACTCTGAGAAAAAAGATGTACTACATACCAAGTATGGGAAAGGAACTGAGTTCCCTAAATAAGAAAGAAAGGGGGAAAAAAAGAGGGGGGTTCGAGGGGGGAGAAGGAGTTGCTTTAAAATAAAACAGATGAGGACTAATTTTATTTCATGTTAATAGGCCTTTTGATGCCCTTTGCACGTTTAAAATCAGAGGAGAAACAATATTGATGGTTTGCCACTTCATAACCATGCAAATAAAAGCAATACGAACGATCCCTGTAGGTTGGCAAAAAGCTCAGCTAGCCTGATGTAAAATCTTCATGTTAATTAGTAGCCCTAAATAACCTATTAAAATAAGACCTTCCTAACCATCCTTTACAAAGAATATCAAGCAAAAACTCCCTGTGCTGCTGCCTCCATGCTCCCATTTAGCGTCAGATTGTGCAGATTCCACCCGTAGGTTTGGTGCAGGACTTATCACTCAGCTTGAGATAATATTCTTTCATCTCATATCCATATGAGAAGGTGACATGATAAGATATTTGCAATCGTGTAACCGCTTTGCATGGATCAAAAGAGGAATGAAAGAAAATGACACGAGTCAGTGTCAAGTGAAGTGCTACTAGTTAAGTAAGCTTTAAATATTGAAAGGGATTTTTAATATTTCCTTTTAATCTTGAAATCTGTCACTTGGTGATTTTATATAACATTGGAGTTGTTACTAACAACATTTTCCATGGCTTCATTCAGCCCAATTGCAAAAACCCACCCCATCTCGGTCATGGCAAATGTTGTAATTTCTACTGGCAATTTCTCATCCGCAACGCGGGCAGATTTCAGAGGGAAGGACGTGTTTTTCAGGCACTGGGATACTGTTGGGATCCTGGTGTTTGAACGCTGGCACCAGAACATAGGCCAACAGGGAGATTTTACTGTTTTTCTTGTTTTTTTCTTAACAAGCAGTCAGACTGCGAGGGTGAATATTCCTTGAGACAAAAATAGCGTTCAAAGGAAGAATTTAGCAGCAGAATATTATTTTTAAAGGAGATTGTTTCAGATGCTGTTTCTCTGACAAACTTGGTCAATAGTTTGGCAGATACTTAAGCTTTTGGATTTGCATATGCATGTAGAGGCGCTGAAGAAAAATACCAGGTGGCTGACTTCTTAATGCTTCTGAAAAACAGAAAGTTGGTGGCAGTAGATTTGCATCTTACTTTCTGGGAAAGTTGCTCTGCAAGAGGATTGCAGAAAACAGAAGAGCAGCAGGCTTAACATTGTATGCGAGGTATGCTAGTGAAATAGATTCTCTCTTTACTTAGGGTGAGCTACGTTTTTCGTGGACCTCCCCATTGGTTTGTACCTAGGTTGAAAGAAGCAGGGCTAATTGGATTAAGAAGAAAACCTAACTAATCCAGTATATATCCAAAATAAGAAGATCAAATGACTGGAATAATATCTTATTCTTTCCACTCTTGAAACAGTGATATCACTTGAAAGGATTAAAAATTAGGTTGTTTACGTCCCTGGCTAACATGGTTTGGGATGGTTTGTAACACAGCAATATTGGGTTTGTGGCTGAAACCTGTGTTAGGAGAGAATTTGAGGATGTTTCATTTGGGACTTAAAAAGGCATGGAAAGTGCAAGGTGGTTTGAATGGAAGGGATGCTACAGGGTTCTGCAGCTGTGGCTTAGAGGGGGTATGGCTGGGACCAAGCCATTTGCAAACCAACAGCTGGATGTGGGCAGGAGTAGCTGGAAACATCAGTAAATGAGCAGCTGAGCCCCCTTCCAAGCCAGGTTGGGTCTAGTGCCTTGGTGCCCCTTGCTGTGCCAACACTGCTGTGGCGATATGGCCAAGCATCAGGGGCTTCCCATTCTAGACTTGCAACTGTGTGGACTTGCTCTGTGTAGGCAGAGGGCATTTAGGCAAAGCTGCAGCTTAAATCGTAAAGATTAACGTATAACTGTGATGTTATATGAAATATTTCAGATGAATATTGGTTGTTTTTGCAAGGCTCCAGGGGGAAATTAAATTGATTTGTGACGTTTATTTTGATAAATTAATTTTTGGGTCCAAACAAAATATATATATATTTCTGTTTTGCTCATAGTTTTGAATTGCCCAGTTCCTTATAATTTGGAAAGGGGGACTTTTGGCAAGCCTTGTTGGCTCAGCTCGTATTAAAATGTAACAATCCTATACACTTTAATCAAATTTAGGCCAGTGTGTGCATGGGGATGCTGTGCGTGTGGCCCTGCTGCCTCCGCTTCACCATCCTCACTCCTCCTCTTGTCCATTAGTGAGTCTCTTGTGCAGTGTTCCTGCATGCTGGAGGAGCCCCAAATCCAAGCCTTTGGAAAGAGAGCGGGCATGGCAACATATTGCCCAGGTGCCACTGTTTTATTAGGTGAGTGCCTCTCCTTCCCATCAGTGCTGCTCTCCCTGCCAGGCTTCGAGTGCCGCCATCCCGTCTCCTCATCCGGACGGGGCTGCCAGGAGCCACTTATGCTCCTGTCCCTTGCTGAGAGTTGAACTCCCTCCAGGTCCCTTGATTTCTCCCCTCCCTCCTCCTCCTCCTCCTCCTCCTCCTCCTCTCTCTTCCAGCTTGATTTTTCTTTTCTTTCCTTTCTTTTTTTTTTTCAATCTTTGGTCTCCCTCTCTTGATGTTGTGATCATCAAGGTGGGTTGGGGTGAGATGTCAGCATTGACATGCAGAGGTATTTCTCCTGATGTGTGGAGCATAGTCAAACTCAGGACACTGAGATAATATAAAGGTTGTTTGTTCCTTAATTAAAACTGAAATTGCACTGAAAAAGCAAGAGTGCCTTCCAGGCTCACAAAAACACTGCTCCATTTTACCATTGCTGTGAACTGTAGTCATGGCTTTTCTATGAATCTGAACCATGACATTTGCCTAAAAAATAGGATAGCCTGCCCACTGGAGTGAAATTAAAAGGAACCAGTGATAACAAGAATCATCATTAGTCACAACTGTGTAAGTATGATATAATTTTATAGCATGTGGCTGAATATTTTGCAGTGGAGCTGCAAGAAAATCAGGTATCCCTTCTTTGGACAACTCAGAGGTAGTGATAATCTGATAGGTAGTAAATAATCAGCCAGGAGGAATTAATGACCTCCCACCCTTTATTAACATTACAAGAGTCCTGCATCATTTTAGAGCAATTCAGATCAAATTCAAGGAGATTTTTTCCCCATGTTTCATGAGGCTGAGCCTGGCTTGCTGAGTGAACGAAGAAAACACAGCAATAAATTATCTAGACTATACCTGGGCTCATGAGAGGCCACAGTAAGCTTCCTAGCTTGGTATTTTTTTCACATAAATTCTAATTTATTTTGTACTTTAAAAGTTTGTTTTGGCTGGGATTGAAATTTAATTTGTTCTTTAAAGAAACGTAACAATGGAAATACAAAGAGGAAGCTTTTGTTCTCTCCCTGGGAGTTCTGAAAGGTAATAATTATGAAATGATAAGATTCTAAATGAAAATGTCATTCGCAGGGGTTGAGGTTGAAAACAGCACAGACCTGTGCAAAGCGAGAAAAGTCACATTTGATTCATGAACACAAATACAACCAGTGTGATTTAATTTTAAATCACCTAATGATTTATTGTCTAAATATTTTATAATTTTGAAAGGGAATTCTTCAAAGCATGGGTGTCTGTGAGAACATAATGCGGCGTTGGAGAAACAGTCCTCTTGTATTATTAATAATAATAATAATAATGGGAAGGTTAATAAAATATCATAAACATAGACTGAACAATAGTTATTTGTACAGATTCTAACCTATTCAACAATACCTGGAATCAGATGTAGGAGTAAAATTTTAGATTGTCTCCATGGTCTGTGTGGTTGCAATGATCAGCATATCAATGGTGCTGGTGCTTCAGCTTTTCTGCTACTCAATGAGTGCATTATGCCTCCAGGCTTAAAGAAATATATATTTAGCTTTTCACACTGTGTTATCTGAGTTATCTACCAAAATTTAACCCCTTCCAGCTTGTCTGCTATCTACCTGGCTGTTTCCTGGTTTTATTTAAGAACATGCGTGTTTCTACAGAAGATACTTAGATTCCTTGATACTTAGAAATGTATACGTGCTACCCATCTCCTGTACATCTTAATCAGGCAAACATTTAAGCAGTATATTTCAATGGAGTTTTCCTGTGAATAATATGTACCAGGCTCTCCCTTTAAAACCAGGCACATATTGAACATTGAAAATGTTGCAGTTAGGAGAAAGTGATTATTACTTCTCAAGAGATGGATCTGATAATGTTTGTGATGAATTGAAGGGTAAATCTGCTAGGGAAGGCTGAAGTCACCAAGTGTCACCAGAAATGTCTGGTTTAAAAGAGTACATGGTCAAATTATACTTTTTTCCCTCATGCCCTCTTCTGGGGGAGCAGCTATAAAATCCATTGAACACTTCATGAGGATTAAATAACCTTTGAGAAAACGACAGTTATTTCATTTACTGAGCACAAAACACAAATGAAACCTGAGCACGTCTTTGCCAGTGCTAGTCCATGGCTTCCCAAACTGGCTTAACCTTCTCCTTTTGAGCTGTTCTTTAATCCCTTGCTCTGATTCATTTATGCACGTTTATTTTTAAGTGTTTGTGCCCTGCGTGGAGGTTCATACCAGTAACTCCTACTGTCCTGCAGTGATACAGTATTCCCATACAGGTATTAAATATTTTCACTTGGCAAGGTTTCCAGGGAGGGTATGTTGCTTGAGGATGTGAAGTCAGATGTGAAGGAGGAAAAGACACGGTGGTCTGCGTTTCCTTGCTGACAAATCCTTCTCTCCACTGATTGCTATCTGCATCTCATTTCTTTTTTTCCCTTTGAAAGAGATCAGACAATATTATCAACTCCTTTTCATTTGCTTACTTCCTCTGAAGTCAGGGGGTAGCTGGCTGCCCAGCTCTCCTCCCAGTGCTTCAGCCTTTTTTTGGCTGACACACATTTGTTTTGTCAGTTGATGCCGTGCAATCGATCAGTTGGGCCGAACAAGCGATCCTTATTCCTGAGCTGTTTGTGAGCTAAGATTTTGGGATATCTGGTTCACATTTGAAGTTTCTTATTCAGTATCCAATGTAAGATATCCTAATAGGTGAGCAAAGAAAGCTTCATTTTCTGTTGCTGAGCTGGCTTAATGAGGAATCTAGAGATAGGTTTCCAGTGAGAATGTTCTTAGTTCTCTTAGTTCTGAATTAAGTACAAATCATAAGTTAACAGAAACCACTAGTTGTTTGTGCATCAGCTCTTATTCCAAATCTTTTTCTTTCTTATACTGAAGTTTAACAGAGTTTCACAGAAACACCATATCTCTGTATTACTTAGAAGCTGGAGTTTTAAATAAGTTGTGTTATGGGATCCTGGCTGTTCAGCTTAATTTTGGTTACAGCTCATGGAAATGAATGAATCATAGAATCATAGAATCACTCAGGTTGGAAAAGAACTTAAAGATCGAGTCCAGCCACGACCATGAAAACACTTGAGAGCACCTGAACCTGATCTGCCCTTACGGTATTTTCAGACAGTATTGACAAAACAAACAAAAGGTAACACAGTTATTCATCTGGATAAGAGCATTTATGCTTTTTGTATTCATTTTTTAGAAATGCTCTAAAAGCAGTTTACCAGAAGGAGATATCATAGAAAATATTTCAGAGTATATGCTCAATAAAAGAGAGAATTTCGTAGAAGTTGTATCAGATGCCCACTTTTTAAGGGTTTTCCAGTGCAACCTCATTACTGGAAAACTCTGCACTATGACAGTGTCCTATGTCCGTTGTGAAAAATTTATTGAATTCACAGTGAGCTGACCATAAATGACCACTGATATGAAGTACAAACACAGAAAACAGAAAGGTTAGAATTCGCATTTCATTTTGCTTTCTCTTTCAAATTTTTAAGCTACTTTAATCACAGTTATTAGTTCACGGATCATCAGTCTCTCTCTTTTCACCCATAAAGAGGACGATCTCTCTTGAGTGCAGGTCAACAAGTAGACAGTGGTTAACCCTTCTCTTGCACATTAGAACATGCACGTTAAAAGACTTCTGCTGGTTAAAATGGTGGAGACTATACTGGTGGATCTTACTGTTATTCCCAGTTTGAATTTAAAAATAAGAAGCAGCATAGCTTCTCCTACTGCATGTGCTTTAGATCTCTTTTGCGTCAGTTATCAGGTCAACAGCCATTCAGCTCACCAGAGCAAGTGGTGTGCAATATAAGCACGTATCCTGGTACAGCCATTTCCTTCTAAAATGAAAGCTAGTGGCAGATTTATGAATGCACAATTCTCTTGCAATTTGAAGAGTGTAACTTAGGAGATACCTCTGCAAGACTTTTCTCTGTGCTAGGATGTTGGTCTTCCTGGAAAATAGCTACTGTGATCATTTACACCCAAAAGAAGATTTTTAGTGGGGATAGAAATTTTTGCATGAGTTTTTCTTTTATTTCGTGGAAGAAGAGAAAATCTACTAACCCTCTATAGGTCAATAGGAGAACTTTTTTATTGACATCACTGCATTTTACAGGAGATTATAGAAGTGGAAGTTTTTATGTGGACTGTAGGAAATATTGCTCTGAGGAAAAGAGCAACTTTGCATTCAGATGTAGTCATGTTAACTCATAAGTATCTGACACATTTAAATAATGCAATAAATCTATTTCTGCATGTAAGAGTAAATAAATACTAGGGAAAAAGTCTTTGCAAGAGAAGATGCTAAAACAGACATATAGGTATTGTATTTTTACACTGGTTTTAAAACCAGCCCAAGGCATTCTCCCACACTTTTTTTTCAACATTATCTCCACCTGTAATAATAAAACATGTCTTCCAATTACTGTGCTTTCTATTATCTCATGTCTGTATCTAATTTATTTGCTATCCAGGCTTACTTTTCCTGTGTTAAAGGGCTCTTTCTTTTTTTGGAAATGCAATCCAAGGTTTGATTTAGTAGGTGGAAATCACCTAGCCCCCCAAAATGTTGTTTTCTTGCTGCAAAGAGAAAAGAAAAATTATACAGCTGTGTAAACAGGCTGTGTACCAAACTAGAAAACAAGACTTCATTTAAATGATGTGTTTTAAAATTCATATACATGGTAAGACAGAAATGCTGCTTTAGAAAAATGCAATTGTAAAAGCCCAAAGAGTAGAATAAGTTTTAATGACCTTCAAAGCGTAATAGTCCCACCACGATTTCTGAAATATTAATGTATGCAGATTGCAAAGTAACTTACAATTTTAGTGTTTATGTTCTCCAATTTAATAGGACTACATGTGCTCCAAGTTAAACTCATGTATATATGTGTGTATATATATATATATATACACTTATAAAAGCTGGATAATAATTTGCACATATAAGAATATAAATTTCTCAAAATGGACACATCCATTTTTTATACCAGTGTTGTACGTTGTTCTTGCATATGTCCTTTCATTGTAGAGAGTAAAAAGAAAAGACTCATAACTAGCAGGAGCTCAAAGGTTTCTATATGTTTCTTTGGTCAAAAGCTCACTTGCAGACTCCGTTTAAGAGGTCTGTGGTATTATAGCCAGATGCAATATTCATCGCTTTACGTCCATGTCAACAGAAGTCTTTCCATTGTTTTCCATGGATATTGGAGCAGGCCCTTATTATTCTTCTAAGGCTCAGTTTCCTTTGTTGTGATCCAAAAGCATGCGATTATCAGGACAGAGGAGATAGTGTATGTGAGTGAGTGATTTATGCTTTGCTTGTTTCTGTTGCCTACAGAACATGGATTTGTTACAAGATGAACTCTGATTTCAGGAAATTACCCACATTGTCAGCAAATTTGCTTGTCCTTCTTTAGCATTATGAACAGCCCATTTTTCATGTTTTTAGAAATATTTTAATGCTGGACTTTGATATATTATTACCACATGGTCATATCACAATAAACTTTCCACTGCACACACACAGACTCGAAGATTCTTAAAAAAATAGTATCAAAGGAGCAATACCCTTGGGTCCCCGTGGAGATCCAAAGGAAAAGCTCTCCCTAGAGCTGGCTCAGTTTTACTTTTCCCATAGATAATTACAGTACACAGGAGTCAGAGGTTCCAGTCTCAAATTTACCCTTAAAAATGAGGAATTTGGGGAAAAGCAACATACAGAGGGCTTAGGCAGAGAGATAAACATTCAAAGGAGGAAGTGCCAAACTGGGGGAAAAAAAAGAAAAGTAGTAAGGCAAATAATGTCATAAAAACTCAAAAGCATCTTTGTGCTTTATCTAAAAGCAACGTTAATTGACATCACAGGGAATTTCATATATTAGGCACTTAAGTCCCTGATTTGTTTCATCAAAGGATAAATACACATGAGAGAAGCAGCACTTAGGGTCTACTGTACTTTATGGATTATTTTTAATTACCTGAAAGGAAGTGAACCTGTCCTTGAGAAGGAGGGGTTTATCATTTCCATTGGCAAAAGCAGTAGAGGTTTACCTGCGAGTTCAGTCTAAGCAGGCAGGAGTAGAAGGTGGTCTGAGAACAGAAGAGTTAGTCAGGATTCAAATAAAATGGCCGAGTGTGTAATTTCTATAATGTCTTTTTTTCTTACAGAATATTGTTTCTCTGAGTTGATTTGGATCAATGTTGAGAACAGAGTTGTGTTTGGAGCTAAGGGCTTTGTTTTCTATTAACTGCAGGAAAGACTTGCGTGTTCTCATGAACTTAACTTTCTTTTCTATCCAATCAAGGAATCAGCTCAAGAATCTAATAGCAAACAAACAAATGAAGAAAAAACCCCAATATGTTGTATTAAGCTTGAAATTCTTCTCTTTGAGACTAGTGAATGAGGAACCTTCTGGGGCTGGTAGGAGATGTTCCAAACCCAGCCGTTGGGAGGCCTTGAGTGACCACCTCAGAGTTGTCCCTTCTTAGAGCAGAGCTTGGGCCAGTTGCCTCCAAGGATGTCTCCCAAGCTTATTTTTCCATGATGAAATGAGCTATGCCAAACATAGGCATTTCTACCTGAAGTTTGTGTTGATCATTGCAAGCGTTTACTGACTTCAAGTATTGACAAAAATATTAGACGGAATATGATTCGTATCTTCACTTTCGAAATGTGACATAAGGAGAACTTTTCAGCAGTAGTAAATTAACCCAATAGAAGCGCATTGTATTAAAGCTTTTGCTTTCTAATGGCTCTTCATAAATACCAGAAAATGCTGGAGTGCGGCAGAGAATCACTGAAGCAAAAGAAATTAACACAGTATGTTTATTGTTGCATTCAAAGAAGATCTCACAATCTCTCATAGCCTGCAATCTCCGAGTTTACTTCTGAGGAGTTTACCTAGAATCCTTCTTGCCATGTTTTTCTATCATGTAACTTCCCATGCCTTTAGTGCTTCCACTCAGCAGAAACCAAGGAACCAAGCAGTCTGGCAGTTGCTATCTTCCCATAACTCTAAAGCCTTATTTACCACATCTCTCCATCTCATGTGTAATGGGGATAAGTTTAAATCAACTCATTGCATTAATTCTTTTAGACCAGATCTGCATATTTTTCTGTTTATTTGGTGTTGTGAAGCAAATTTGCTTTGTTATGATCACACAGGTCTCTCATCTTCCTGTGTTTCTTTATTAGGAGGTAGAATAATAATTTTGAAATGTCACAAAAAAAGCTGCATGAAGTTCAAAGACAACTGACATCGCTGTTGTAGTTCTAGACTGTAGCATGTGAGCAGACTTTGTTTATCATCACCCAACCACATTCTTGCTAATTACTATCACTTACAAATGCAATTGGACAACTCATTTAGGTAATTTCTTGAGAAGTTCTGCATATTTTAGTTCCAATTTGTAAGTAGAAGCCTCCTCCTCCTCCTCGTTATTTCTTTGTACTCCTGGTTCTGTTGCTTGCTGGCAAAACTGATTTGTCCAAGCTGGAAAGGAGAGCACTGACTAGGGCTGTGGAGCAGGGGAGGGCTCAGGGAATTTGACCACATCATTTTATCTGATTCAACCCAGCTCAAGAACCCCATTAAGCTAGAACTTGTACCCAGCATTAACAGGAACATTATTACTCTGTCTTCTCCCCAGGAGCCAGCTTCTGCTTTCTGCAAGTAAGGGCAACTTAGGCAGAGGCTTTGGAACCTTTTGTTAACAATTCCCCCTTTGAATCTTTATTGCGGGCTTGGTAGCCTTCCTTTATTTGTGCTGAGCTGCCTTTGCCATATACTTGCTACTTAAAAGATCTAAACCTTTCAGCGTGATGCCAGTGCTGTTGATCCTGCTGCATGGATTAGTTGGTTAAAAGTGCGTTCTTGGCTGTGCAGGTTGGTGTATCGTATCCATTTCTTCAACGTTAGAAACACCACCCATTGACAGCAGGCCTCATCAACAAGTACAGTCAGAAAATGGCCAGGAATGTCAAATATTTATCCCTTTTAAAAAATTTAATATGTTCTCCTGGGGCCTGATTACAGAATTTTTTAATGCTTACAAATTTCTTTAGTGCAACAGTACTAGTTTGTTTCCAAGGAAACAAATGTACTTATACTACACTGCACACATTCTTAATCATTAAATTCTATAATCTCCCTGGCTCGTTCTTTCTTTTTCTCTCTCTCTCCCCCTTTCTGTTTGAATGGGCAACTTCTAAATTTATTGGTCTTTTTTTTTTTTTCTTTGCAATGGAGTCCCCAGATGCAATTTAACTGCAGGTAAATTTTCAGATATCTTCTCACTAAATGATTGTTTCAAATTACTGAAAAAAGAAAAATCCCTAATTGTCAAGAGCTTTTATGAAATCATCTTAATCAAGATAAATATGTATTCTTCATTCTTCTGCTATTTAATGTGCAAATTCATTTTTCTGAAGCAGATCTTCAGCGTGGTTTGATGTGCAATGTCTGGCTACAGGTGATATTTAGAAATTAGTCTTAAATGTGTATGTATTTTTTAATTCACGATCTGCAGATAATGTATGTTTACACAACAGAGTTTCTGTGGAGGAAAATGTATGCAAACCTACAAAGTACATTACAGATATTCGTATTTACATATAAGGCATCAACTTTGAATTTTTCATTCAAAATATACTAAATATTAACTGAGAGCTAATAGGAGCTCACTGGAGGGACGACACATTTTTAAAGTGACATTTTAGCATTCAAACCATTCATATTCTTCAATGTGAATGTAATTTTTATCTAAATGATTTCAGAGGAAAATTGATTCATTTGACTATAGTGCTCCTAAGATCAGTGGGAAGCTCATCATCTTAATATTGAATCTGTAAATCCTTTCCACTAGGGATGATTAACAGCTTTGTCAAGTGTTTATTTTACTTTAAGAAGAATATGTAATTTCCTGGCATAACTCAGACAGATTTCAGTCTATTTCTTCTATTGCATGTCACATTCATGCTGTAGGTTAGCATGATCTAGCCTACCTCTATTAGACTTCTATTTTGAGCAGTAAAAGGATCGTCTAATAAGTTTTCATAGTTTAATGAGCGTACATCAGATTGCCCTATGATTCATTTATAGTTGATAAATAAAAAACCCTCAGCAGTCCTGATAAGAAGTAATAACGGGGAATTACTTCCAGATGGCACTTTTGCTATACTACACGTGTGGTCTCAGCTACCCATGGGATATAAACCTTGTATTAGCACAGCGACGTGCTGCTCACATGACTGCTGGCTGGGAAGCAGTGGTGAACCCTTCCCAGTGGCAGGATGAGGACGGACAGGAGGGTTCTGTGGAAGACTTTAGCTGTGCAGTGACATTTGCATGCTCAGCTCTGCACACGGATTCCAGGGGCAGGCATAAACAAAAGCTAATGCGAGACAATGCCCTATCTGCAGCCCTATTGTTGCAGTTTAATTAAGATGCCTTGGTTGGCCGAGCTGATCATCTGCAGATTCTTCATCATATACTGTGTTAGGCAGTAAAAGGTTATTGGAATGTACACTTCCCCTCCAAAAAAAAAAAAGATATGCATTCGAACTCACATAATTTCCCATCCCTAACGAGTTAAAATACAAGCTTTAATATCCTTTTTGGGATTCATTTGCAAACTTTTCCCCCTTTAGCAGCTCATATGACATGTACATCTCTGTTTTGGTCACAACTTCAGTGCTAAGGTACTGTATAACAAAGAGAGTGAGAAAATGTATATAAAGAGATTCCTAAAAAGCTTTCCAAATCTGAATTATTCCGTTTCGTAGAGACGGGGAAAATCATGTCCTTATGTTCCTCTGCTCTGGTGAAATGTCAGCTTTTTGCAGGAGTGAGGTGGGAAACATTTTGACTTCAGAGTGGTCAATAATGAGCTGTGTAGGGTTTGCAGACCAGCTAAGAACCAGGCTTCAGGGGGAACGAAAAAAGGAAAGTTTGCTCAAATCCACGGGTTGCTCTTCCAAGATGAGATTAATTACAGCCAAAACCGAAGGCGAATGCTTCTGCTTTAAAAATAAATATTGTGAGCGTGATTGCCTTCAGAATGGGACTGACATAAATCTATTCTGTTTCTGAAATGGTATCATCAAGTTTTGTTTGGTTTTGGTGTTTTTGCAGCAAGTGCTGCATGCTCTTTTCTTTCCAATTTCCTGGTCAAAGTCTAAAATAGAAATTGCAGATTAGAAAATCCTTTGAGAATGGGGTTCAGCAAGTGAAACTGTTTGAAGGTAAGTTTCATACTAGTTTGACTGAATTTAATGAGCCATTGTTAGGAACCAAGCAAGCAAGTATTCTAGTGAGGCAGGAGGTATACACAAGCTGTCTTTTTAAGAAAGCATTGTAAATCTGATAACAAAGAGAGCCTGAATTTCTCCTTGAATTACCATGTTGACAAAAAAGTATACTGTATGCCCTGCTAGCAAACGAGATACGTTTTGCTAGTAAAGAAAATTAGACCTTAAATTTAACTCTATCAATCCTAATGTCTAGGGCAAGAGAAAAGCCAGAGTCATGCTGAAATGCAAGCTGTTGCACCAGCGCGGAGCGAAGCACAGGCTGTGTGTGAGCCCTTGTTCTGAAACAGAACATTTTGTGCAACTTTGCTGTACGATTAACGAATGTGTTTTAACAGGAACTAAAGAGCACGGGGGGAAGGAAAATGTGTAGCAAGCTGTGTCGTTAACCAGTAGGGATTAAACAATTTGTGTTGTTAGCTAGGAGGCATCCAGGTAAAGGTCTCCTGTTTGGCAGGGCTGTGCTCGCTAACCTTGGGCTGCCTGCTCCAAACGTGTGTCTTCTCTTCAGCCTGAAAAGGCTTTTTTAATATTTAAAATTATTAGTTTATCGTATCCGTGTAATTTCTTCAGCCATAGGGCTTTAATTTCTTTGATGTGCATCTCTCTTCCAGCTGGTACTCCTACCACTCCTGCTGTCTCTTAGCCCTAAGTAAGGTTTCTCTCTTTGTTAGAGCTGGTGCCACTGATTTGTCTCTTGCTCTGAGAAGGGCTTTTATCCATTTTAAAAGTGATGCTGCTGAGACGACTTTCCTTTGCCCCGAGAAGAAGATTTTTTATTCATATTTGTGTGTTTTCATTTTTGGGTGATTTTATTTTTTTCCTCTTTTATAAAGAAGTATCTTTACAGAAACATGAACTTCTCTGAGGTTGTCTGTGGGTTCCCTTCATTTGGGGGAAACAGCAGATCTCTCCCTTGCTGAGGAGTGTAGCAGCCCAAGGGGGCACACGCAGTATTACCCTAAAGAGGGGGTGGGAGGTTAGAATGGAGAGTTTTCTCATGCAGAATGTTTTGTTAGAGAAGACCATTCTCCTACAATTATTTCGACTATGTTTCCTTCATATATGTACTTAAGACAACAATTTCCTTGTGAATCTGGCTCATTATTTGTTATTTGAAATAAATATGTTGAGTTAGCGTGTTAGGGCTTCCTGGACTTGCCTTCTTAGCCCACTCCTCTCTGCGTTCCCTTTTAATGGCTATCATCTATTTTATGCTCAGTGCTTTTCAACTTTCTTTTAATTGTATGGATAGTTAAAGGCACCTTTCAAATTCATCTAGTTTAGGCTGGTGACTGGGGCTGTTGGATCCCATCAGAAATATTTATTTTACGTAGCGTTCTCCACATAGACGCATCCTGAAGCACTTTGTGTTAAATGTAATTTAAAAAAATAAAATAAAAATCGGAAAGAAAAAAAAAAACACCCTGAAAATTAACAAAATACAATAGCATTGTATTTAAAGGGTCCTGTAGATAGAAGATAACTTCAAAAAATGGAAACTTTCTTAGCATAGAGTGCTGGATAAGAGACTGGACACTGAGGAGGTTTTCACAGAATCATGTAATGTCTGCTGTAAATCAGGCTCTGTTGCATTAAAGATGTTTATTTACTGTTAAAAGCTAGCAAGACATTCCATCAAGGGCCAAATTAACTTGTAACTTAGTATAACTGAAGGCCCTGCTGCCATCTATTCTGTCTACATGCTGAGACAGTGTTTGGCTTTTTAACAGTTTTCTTCTTTGGAGTCAGTCAGAATTATGAACTATCTGGAATATCTTGTATTGCCCGCAGACTAGACAAAGTGCTGTCACACAGGCCAGCAAATAAAGCTTTACACTAATCAAATGCTCTGCTGAATAAAATATGAACAAGTTATTTTGCATAATAAATAGCAAGTGAAAATATAAATTGAACAGTAGTGCTAATAAATAAGTGAGATCATTTAAAGGCAGTTTTCAGAAACAAAAGTTTCTGCCTCCATCCGTTAAGTACATATGCATAGGAGGGATGAAAGAGTGGCAGCATCTGAATTTTCTTTGGTGCCTCTGTGGTGTCTCTCTCAATTTGCATCATTGGAGGAACAAGCTACAAGAATTTTTGACAGTGACTTTTTTCTTTCCTTCTTCACGTTTTGCTGCAAATGGATCGGAGTGGGATTTTTGTTTTGTTTCTTTTCAATTATTGCTGTTTTTATTTTTTCAACTAAATGATCTCTAAATGATCTCTATGATCCCTATGATCTCTACGACCTTTATAGCATGAAGAAGGTGGGTAGCTTTTCAGCACTGTTAATACAAAACAAATTAGAAAAGAAACCCTTAATATTCCTTGCAAAGCCAAAAGCTTGCATTCAGTTTCTACGTTCCCCAAACAAACCATATCCTCATGTGTAGATACTGAGAGTCTGTCCTGTGCATCTGCATAGAAGCAAATGAAGAGAATGTCGTGTGGGCAGCTGCCTGGTGTCAGTGTTTTGGGCATATTTCAACCAGTTGTAGCATTTGTTCCAAAGTTTACATCTGCTTTTGTTCCTACCAAAAGTAGGTGAAGATATTTATGTGGCTCAGTGGGAAGCAGGACTTTACATTCTGGTTACAGGTCTGTGGGGCATAGGGGCTTTGCAGCACCTTGGTTGTAAACACCAGTTGGAATGAACACAAACAAGGGTTCATATTTTCAAAAAGAGGTTTGGGGAAGTCATGTGTCACCTATCACCACTGGCTACCACCAAAACAGCAACAAAAATCTGAAGATGTTGGCAAATTTTCAGCTACCTCATTTCGTCTTCCTCTTTTTGTTTCCAGTTATGGGAAAGTGTCTTCTGACTTTCTGGAATAAAGTCTCAAATCTGCTTTGTCTCTCCTCTTAGCTCACTGTTCCTCCTCTGAGACTATGCTGAAGGAGAAACTGGGACCAGGCTGAGGTCTTCCCTTGGGGTATGCCACGTATGGCAGCCCACAACTTGTCCAGGGAAGCTCTCACCAGGTTAATGGTGCTATCTCCAAAGATGGAGACAGCAGAGAGTGAAGGAAATCTCAATCTGTTCCCAAGTTTCTCCTCATAAACAAGCTGTCTGTTGACACCCACAAGACATATACACCCATAATACAAGGATTATCTTTTATTCCTTGTTTTTATTCTTTCCCATAAAGCCAGGCAATGTTCAAGATGTTTTACCATTCTGTATCAATAAATTTATGTTTATGTCATTCGTATTTATTTTTTTTCTAAACCTATAACTAGTGCTTTTAATTAAAGCTTTAAATTTTCTCCTTTGATTGTAACCACCACTTCTCCCTCTTCTTAGTACTCATTCCTCCCACATCTTCAATGGGTACTCATTCTTTCCACGTCCTACATTTCCAACCGACATCTCCTACTTTTTCCAGTCTATTCCAATGCAAAATTGAGGAATTGTTGATGTCTTCTGTTCTGTCTTAAGTAATGCATCTGTTCCTCAGGGGAACACACTTCCCACCCAGCAATTATTGTCGTGGATATTGATAGATAATTTAGCATCCAAATCCCCCAAGTGTTTGAATTTCTGCTTAGAATCCATGGTTTGCACTACCAATCATATCTGTGTCTATTCATATTGTTCATTTATATATAACTTAAACCTTGAAAATTTGCAACAGGGACAAATATATCGAAACTAATGAAAATTAAGAACCTCTGCTCACAGCAGCCATTTTCTGAAGTCGAGAATTATTCTTTCGTAAATTGATAGCTGTAAATGAACACACTAATAAAAGATATTACCTGTTTGTAGGTAACTCGTTATGAGGAAACAAGGTCTGTATTTGTCATATCAGTTATTCTCAACACTCAGGCATGTGTGTTTCTCTCTACGCGTGCTAAACAAGAATAACAAATCCTATTAAATGAATGGATGCCTACTGAGGATGCTTTTGCTGAAACCTTCTTGGCTTACCTGTTGGTGTTGGGTGGCAGCACATTTTGTTAAAGAACTGTGATGTGATTCCTATGATGTTACATATTGTTGTGTTGGTTTTTTTTTTTTTAGACAGTAAGCTTTACAAAATCTTCTCGGCTTTGCATAGGTGATAACAGAAAAGCAGAATAACGAGATAATAAAACCTCTTCCTTTTTTTTTTTTTTTAAATTGAAGACCAAATTATTTCATAGTTTCTCATTAGTTATTCTCATGGATTGTGATGACAAGGTGCCAACTTTCACACTTTAAACAGGTTAATTAATCAGGTAGTAATGAAATTGGGTGATACCTGCATGTTGGTGTGCCACTGCTCCTAATAATGTGCGCAAATGTCTGCAAACCTTGAAAGGATGTTTTCAAATTCAGCTCTTCTCCGCACTGCATAAATAAATGCATATTTCCCAGTAGGCAGACTATTTTTAAAGTCACACTTTACCATTAGTAAGTTTTAAGATCATAAAGGGGCACCAGGAAAGCTGGAAGACCTCACAATTGGTATATTTATTTTCTTTCTATCCACTGGCCATATGTGTTAAGTATTTGTAATGTTATTTCTTTCCCCCATCAAATATATATATATATAATCTTAAAAATCCTGATCTTGGATAAAATCAGTGGAGGAATCTATGCAAGTAGAAGAAATATTAATAATATAGCAGAAGGAAGTAAAAGCATTTGTAGAGGGAGGCAAAAACAAGGGAGAAAAAAAGAAGTTTCAGGCTTCTTAAGAACCAAGAATCAGTATGAAATGTATAACTTGAGAAACATCTTAATAATATTTTAAGGAATCCCATAGAAGGAAGCTTAGCTTCTATCCAGCTCTACTGGAAAGTATAAAAAGAAACAAATGGTTGCATTTAATGTTAGTGTTTGAAGTTCAGAGGCCGAATTTTCCACAACAAACAAATAAATTATTCCCCAAATATATATATATATATTTAATTGTGTTCTGCCCAAGGAATTATTCTGATTTCTAGGGATCTTTTTTTTTTCATTATTTTTAAATATTTACTGGCTGGCTTATGCAAACAAGTGTTGGGCTTATTCACGCAGCGATCATTTCTGCTAGTCATTGTTTATCATAGACAATTTGTCATCAAAATCACATGGGTATTGTATTCATTCCTTAACAGGATACTTGACTGTTTTTGAATGGAGAATAGCTCAGATGGAAAGTGAGGGAAGAATAACAAATACAGACTTTCCTCTTATGAATTTTTTAGCAAATAAACAGTTGGACCAAATTTCAAAGGTCTTGCAAATATTTGTATAAGTGAAGAAATAAAGCAGTCAGGGCTCATGTGAACACTTGCAGAGAGCAAACAACAGCACCCTACAGAAAACAGCAGAACATATTTCCAAAATGTATTTGTAGAAGTTGTTTTCAGTAAGTATTTTGGATTGGTTGACCACAGAGGTCCCAGTATTTACTCACACTAAGCAGACTACTGAACTTGAAAGCAACTTCCTAGCAAATAAGTTTGAATGCAAACAAAATTGGTGTTTTGCCTTTTTTTTTTTCCTAATTAATTTTTTTTTTTTTTTTTTAATAGTATTCAGGTTAATTTCTGGGACACCTTTTTGTGTCTTAGATGTAGAAGATTTGTGCAAAATTCTATTGACTGATGAGAAACTTTTCTGTGGAAAACACCAGTAACTTTTCTCTCTTGCTCCACATAGCTTTTTCCTCTTGCTTCTGATAGCTTTTTGATCCCTATTTTGCCTTTGTTTTGGGGACGATCTCCAGTTTGCTTGTTTTCAACCATTGGGACCATCAGTTGGGAAAGATTTTCTTTTCTAGGATAGAACGCAATGCCGTAGGAGCTGTGGGGTACTCAGGAAGTAACTGAAAAATGCAGTGAGTAAATGGAAGCTTATTCTAAACAAGGGAAACAAAAAAGATTTCAGGACTAAGTGGTCTAAAAAGATTAAACTTCTCTCCGCTACGGTATGCAGAATAATGACTCAACAACCAATGCATGTTGGCCCTGCGTCTCCCACCCTTTATTTTACACATTACAATTGCAAGGCATGATCTTCATTCATGAGTTATTATGGGTGACAGGCCATAATCCTCATTCATGATCAGCTATAGTAAAAAAAAAAAAAAACAAAAAAAAAAACAAAACACAAAACAAAAGCCCCTCATGCTACTTAGACAGAACATGGCATTATGCAGAGTTTTCCTCATCTTAAGAGCAATACAGAGATGTTAGAAATGCTGCAGCACAGATGCTTTTAACGTATTTGTTTAAAAAGATGCAGCTTCTCTAAGTTGTTGTTCTGGGGAAGAGAAAAAGCAGGGTAGAATTGCGAACGTGTATATCATTACTGCAACTGCATTCCATTTATTTTCCTTTGCAAAATAAATTACATAAATGGGGTTTGTATTGTAGGCTATTCTTCATTCAGAGATTGGGATAATTAGGTTTCAAATACGGTGATGTTTTAAAACACATTTAATTTAGTAAAATTGGTAAGGAAGCTACTGCAATTAAAAATAAAGGACAAAAGTTTCTTTTGCCTTCTTGGGTAATTTGGGATGAATTTAGACTATGGCATTAGAAGTACAAAAGGTAACTAAAAATGCCATTAAATGAAATGTTCCAAGTCCAAGCAATTTCCTTCTTAACAGAAAGTAAAATGCAAACAGAGATTACTAAAACCCTGCTGTGTTTAATTTAAGTGTATGTAAGCCTTTTACTCACAGTTATTTTGTCTGGAGATAATCATGTAGATCCTCAGTGGTCAGAGCTGTGAAGCGTGTGTTGTCAAAAGTTGCTCACTCTTTGATTCCCTCTTGCTTCTGTCAGCCATGGTTCACATCATGCAAGCTCAGCTCATTCATCTTCCGACAGGGTGGGATTCTCCCATTTCTGTCTCCATCAATTTGTTCCTGTCGCCTCTGGATTGCTTGCAGAAATACTGAAAGAAGTGTGTGAGTTGTGTGTAAATTATTATTATTATTTATACGGCTAGCAGTAACGGACTGTAGGCATGAAGCATATTATCCCTTGCAGCAACAAGCAGTGGTTTGTTTTCAAACTAAAGGGAGAATTCAGCATCTATCGTAGACTCATTATTCTACAGAAATAAAAGAGTTGAAGATGCATTAGATGCAGAGCCATATGGTGACAAAGGCTGTGTTCTGGAGAGGTTTGATATGGGTATCTGAGGAGCAATTACATGCAGCAAAAATGAGGGGCCAGTACCTGCACTGCCATCCTCTCTAGGGCAAGGAAGTCAGTGGGGAGATTGCTGGCAAAAAGGGGTGCTGTGTTGGAATTTGTTCTGTCGCAGGTGTATTTTGCATCGGTGCTTTATATCAGTGCCTTGAATCAGGTTGAAAAGCACTCCAAGAGAAGTGAGGGGGTTTTGTTACCTAGTGCTGGAAATTTCTTGATTGTTAACAACATGTTATGATGCAGACACTGTTTAGACAGTCACTACTGCTTCCTTAGGGAATAGAAGCTGCATTTATTGAGAGGCAGTGGAAGGAGAGTGGATGCAGAATGGTTTGCATTTGCCAGTAGCGGGATGTTGAATAATTACAGGGATGAACGAAAAGCTGTGATAGAGCAAAGGCTGATGTGCTTCTCCACCAACAAAGGCAGAATTGCTGTACCCAGAGGTCAGGATTCAGACAAAGCCAACTGAAACCAGGAGATATCACAGCACACAGTGTCCTGTGCCCTCAGGGAGCACCCCAGACCCACCAGCTGCTTGTGGCTTGCCCTGTCATTGTAACTTACTTTGCCCTTCGTATTCAGAGCATTTCAGCATTTCCTTTCCTGCAGCTGTCCATGGGTTTTTCTGCTAAGTACAAAAAACGACATCAGTTTTGGAGCTGAGCTCCTCTAAGACTGGAGTGAAAAGAGAGCACCAAGTAGTGGTCAAGCAGGTGGTTTTCCAACACGTTTGCATTTCATGTAATAAAGTCTCATTCCTTTACTCACACAAAGCACTTTGTACATTCCTGCAATCATCATCAAGTAAGTCAACACAAGTGACTCATCTGAGTAATACCTTACAGCAGCAGATGAAGTCTATTGAAAGTGAGCCTTCCTGTATATATTTCCACTCCTGTCTATGGTGTGCTAGTTGTTTTGCAGACTGAAAAGGAAGAACCTTTCAGTGTCTCACCAACTCATGTTTTGCAGAGGGATGGGGAGGTGGTGCAGGGATGCAGTATGCCTTATCCTGGCACAGCTAAAACTGTAGGCCAGTTGCATTTGTGATATATTGTGGTGGTATCAGCATGCAACATGCAGTGGTGTGAGCACAGCTGATTTTGTAGGCTATGTATTGTTTAAGCTGTCCCTTCTTGTAAAGGGCATGTTTTTATTATTACTATTATTACCACGTTGAACACGAGGATGCTCCGATAGTAAAAAGATTTTCACATCTTCTTTCATTCTCTGTTGTACTTGGCATGTGAAGTAGCTCTGACACATCCAGTTCTTTTAAGGTGAGTGTAACCAGAGACTGATGGCGATTCCCTCTGTTCAAGAGGTGCCAGGAGTCCTGCTCTGACTCTTCTGTAATGTCCTCTGGGAAATTCAGTGCAGATAAAAAATTTAAAAAAAATGAAAAATGGAATTGGTACACAAATGAAAAACAAGGTTTATATCAGATTAAGTGGGTATAATGCATTCCTAAATCATAGGATCATAGAATGGCTTGCGTTGGAAGAGACCTTAAGGATCAGAAGTTTCAACCCCCCTTCCATACCAGTGCCCTTTTTTCCTACAAGTATTTTATTTTTTTCATATTTTATTATATTTTTTAGCTTGTCTTTGAATGGGCCAGGATTTCTTAGCTGTACCTAATCCTGTTTCCATCAACTTGTTGGTGTTTCAGATAGGAGACTTTTCTCAGCGACAGTAATTTGTCCCGTAGTAATGCAAGTGACAGCAAAACTGAGCACAAACACGGTTTCTGTAGCTCCCTGGCATGAGGAGGCACCAGACATATGCAATAGCTGCTTGTTAACTAAGAGGCATCAGAATTCCATGTGGAATCTGTTGGGGAACTCTCATGTCTTAATACCACTGATGTCCTATAGGAAGATAGTTTTATCTGCTGTCCAGAATCCTTTGTAGAAAATCCTGTTGACATAATGACTGCGAGCAAGTGCTGCTTTGTTTGTTTGTTTGTTTGTTTTAAAGTGTGTGTGTGTGTGTGTGTTCAGGGGAAAGGACAGGCAAGTAAAATAGTTTCATTCTTTCATGAATTGTTATGTGGTTATGAACAGGAAAGATTTTGGTGCCTGTACTGGTATATTGCCATGATAATTTTCCAGGGAAGACTTTTGGTGTGTGTCAATGGAAAGAATGCATTGCTAGTCAATTAAAAACTGATTATGAATGCTTTTGAAGTATACAGAATATTGGCCAACCTTTCAATATTAAACAGACTAGCAAGGTGGGAGATATGATTTTATATGGTGCAAACTTTACACTATTATTTTTGTCTGTCCATCATGGTCATCCGAGCCCTGTTTCTACATTTTTATGATGCATTTTATTTTTGTAGAGATTTGACAGGAAAGCTAGTATCTGAATTCAATTATCTGCTAGAGAATGTAAGCCACTTGCGTGTCTCAGGAAGATTTTGGATTGCTATCAAGATATGTCCTAACCATAAACTACTGGGTTACTGAAAAACTAAACTTGGAGGAGAGTTAAATCTTAAGGTTAGGAAATGATCGCAAGTACAAGTGACTACCTTTAATCATAGCCTGGCTTGCCAGGAAGAATTTCCTTGGTAGAATGTCTTTTCTGTACAGAACTACAGAAGATTATAGGCTCTTAAGAAAAATCTTGTTGTTGTTTCCCAACATAAAATGTTATTATCTACCTGAGAAGTACTGTCTGCATGAAAACACAAATGCTGTAGTATAGAAATACTGCTTTTCATTAGATCACATATCATTACGCACGTTAGACTTATTTGTGTTAGCCTAAAAGAGAAAAGAAAAAGGAAAACAACACTGTATATTTCTGGAAATGAGGTTTTATGGAATGATATGAATTATGGTTATGTGCAGACGCTGGGAAGAAAACTTTCTGAGAAACTGAAAACAAAGTTTCAATATTTGAAGTTTGCAAAAAGCACCAGTCTGGAATTATAACAATCCTTTCCCTGCTCCCCCAGCCAATTCCCCCTCAGTCTCCCCTTGGCATATGGAAAGTCCTTGTGATGAAGGAAGTCATAGCGATGGCTTCCCTGGTCATGCCAGGAAGACAAGCAGATGTCATGTGAAGGACTCGTTCCTCTTTAATTTAAGTGGGGATTACAGTCAGCTCTGGATGCTTTGCAAGCTACCTTTGCTCTTTATCAGAAACAAATGTCTCCTTCTCTTAACAGACACCTCAAAATAGCTCAGCTGCTAAATATCCTTAGAATTAGGTGAGTTTATGTCCAATTCTGCTCCTTCCCAGAAGGAAATATTCTTTGCCAGTCCTCAATTATCACCTTGCTCAAATCGTTTTCTGAATCAGAGAATTGCTTGGATCCCTATTGGATAGCTGGTTCAGTTGCTCATTATAAACAATTTTCTGGTAAATGTTTCTTATATTTAGGAAGCAGCCCTGATTCCTGTGAATACCTTAGTCATTTTTAGACACTTTGCTAGCATTAGCTGTAGGAGTTCCTATATTTTTCATTTTGACAGTTTCCTATTCAGCCTTGATTCTTCACGCTTGCTACAGGTCTCCTAAGGCACATGAGGTCTCCCCCTCTCTTCTTGATTAGATTGTTGAAGCTTATTTACTTATTTATTTATTTTAAGAGAGTAATAATTAATAGTGCTTAGTGAATAATCAAATGAAAAGGCAGTTAATGAATAATGCACACCCTACGCGGATGTTCAGGCATCGATCATCTGTTCGTTTTGTGCAGTCTTCTGAGTTCGCATGCATTTTCATTCATAAAGTTGTGGTCACACGTGGATGCTGGGTTTGGATGATGCTTGCCAATGAATGGCAGAAGAGCAAAATCAGCGTATTTCTTCACACACGTGCCCACAATTTGGCCATTTCATTGTTCCAGCTTTTCTTGCTAGGCTCTTGTGACTCAGTTTTTCTGTCCTCATCATCACCTCTAGAAGCTTGGAGTAAAGAAATGTGTTTTACAGTGTGTTGTGCAGCCACTGGCTATCTGAATGTGCAGTCCTGGTGCTCCAGGAACTTTGTGGTCTCTGGTAAACCTGAGAAATAGCACTGGGGCCAGAGTAGCCTCAGAGCATCTGAGCGTGCCTTTGGTTTGCCTTTTTTGCCTTGAATAGATGAATTTTCAATGGCCCATGAGTCCCTTGCCTTGTGATGCAAGGAAACTTTGAAGCTGTTGTCTGTTTGTTGTTGTTTTATTTAATTTCCACTTATGTGCAGCAAGGTGGAGAACTGGAAAGGTTTAGAAATAGGTATTGAAAAAATGATGCCACGCTGAATTTTTCATAGTTAATCTTGCA
The DNA here is from genome assembly GCF_019232065.1 of Centrocercus urophasianus. Classification (NCBI taxonomy): domain Eukaryota; kingdom Metazoa; phylum Chordata; class Aves; order Galliformes; family Phasianidae; genus Centrocercus; species Centrocercus urophasianus. The sequence goes on along the minus strand of NW_024884844.1, from coordinate 11,743,469 downwards.
GGGTAGGGTTTAGCAATGCTTCTCCACCAGCTTTTTCCTAGCTCCTCTGTAGAGAAGCAGATCTGTAAATGGGTTGAAATGTGTCCTCAGATGCATGGTTTGCAGAATGACTTCTGAATTTAGGAATGTGGCCACCAAGGGGACAATTGGTGCCCAGAATTTGAGCTGCTAATGCACTGTTTTTGCTCCCTTGAATGTGACACAACAGAAAACAAAGCTTGTTCCTCTAGCTCAGATGAGTTTTAAGACTTTCAAATAAAGTTGTATATAGCTCTTCACTCTTGAATGATTTTATGAAAAATATATTGCAAAGCTTTAAAATCCAAATAAAAATACTTCAGAACTTTATTAGTTGTGACTAATCCACGTAGCTTGGAACATAGATTATAGTGAATTATGAATAGACAATTTATAGTTTTTTTATTTATCATGCTCGTCTAAATGAACAGTATTTTACAAATACAATAAAAATATAATGAACAAATGGAGGTAGTTTGTTCATTTTAACTGACAAATATATTTTTTGTGTTGCCAATGTGGTTCACTCTTCTGTTGACCTGTATTTATGTATTTATTTACATGTGTATGTGAGCATATACATGTGTTTATGAAGTAGATATGCACACAGATACATATACATACTTTTTTTTTTTCTTTGTGACTGTTGTAATTCATATCTAGTGAGCTTCAGTTTATTGTAAGGTTACCGAAGACAAACTTTTCCATTTCCTCTATTATCCAAACAGAATGGTTTATGGTCAGCCTGGTCAGGATCAAATTCAAAAGGCCTCAGAGTTCAAAGGAATGGCGATGACTCAAGCAAACCATTTTTGTAATTTGTAAATTCCATTTCTACAAAAATAAATTGGCTAGAGTTTGTAATGGGTAAGACAAGATTTTGCAAGGACGAGAGAAAGGAGGGCTAAGAGTTTTGACTCTCTTTCAGGACAGAGAGCACATGTTTGTAAATCAGTTCACTTTACAAAGATTTTGAGGTTGGCTTGTTATTTTCATTGGTTTTTTTTTTTTCTTTTTTTTTTCCTTTTTTTCTTTTTCCCTTATTACTTAATGTATAAATACGTGTTTTGCTTGTACTTGTTCCACTGCAGGGAGGGTATATAGGATCTGATCTAAATCCCAGCTGACTAATCACGAGTCTTTTCATTGGGTTTTATAGGCAGACTCATGCACAGAGAGGAGAAAGAGCCGCATGGAGATGCTAAGACTTGTTATTTTTGTGAAAATATACATATTTGGGAAATGTTCCTGGGCAGGAGCGAGGCAGTAAGTCATTTCCTACTGAGACAAGCCCACCACATTTACCTGGGGGCTTGGCCAATGTATGAACCACCCCAGTGCCCACACCCACACATGCACACATGTTTTTTCCTACAGTAGAAAGGAAAGAAACAAACCACCTTATTCTTGTTTGTCTAAAATGAGATGATAAATTGTTCTTTCCTTTTCTGTGGCTGATCTCAGACTTGGAATAGGGAGTCTACTGTGTGGAAACACCTTTATCTTGAAGAGATAAAATCAGGATGCTATAGAAAGAAGAGTAATCTTGGAGTGAATTCTCAGGAGACTGCCTACCAACCAAAGGAAAGCTCCTTCTGGAATGAAATCCTTTCTGAGATCCAAATGACTCTTTCAGCCTTCATCTTGAGCATGAGGAAGTGATATGTGTGCATTGCTTTAGATGAGAAGGATTCAAGATCTGATGTTTAATATGAAGGAGTGGTGTCTGGTCTTGGGGGTTGCATATTGGGCAAAGAGCAGAAGAAGGGACCTAATTGTGCTATTTAAGGGGGCTGAGCAGTCTGCACTGTGTGTTATGTTCAGGCAGGTGATCTTGGGGGAGCAAGCAGCCCACTCCTCCAGCACTGAAGTCCTGGCTGGACAGAGGTCAAACCCCACACAGTCACACAGACTGAAATGCATGTTTCCAAGGGACAGTCTTGTTTAAAACATTGGCATATACAGGCTGTGTGTGCCAGAGCTGGGTGCTCTCTGAGTGGGGAAGGAGCATGGAGGACCACCATTTTTGAGCATCCCCAAATTTGCTTGTGGCTCACTCGAGGCACCTCTGCCTATCTAACTTGTGAAAGCTTGTCATGTTGATGATTGCTGTTGTAACATATCAGATTGCACTTGGTATGTCGGTATAATATATTCTTCTGGAAATAAATTAGAGATCTTCTTAAGGTGTTACTCATTCAGAGCTTCTTTAAAAGTTGCACAATCAAGCCATCTGTGATAGGCTGGAATTTTAAACATATTTCTCAATAATTTGTGGATTTAGTATCGCTGTACTGCGTAGTTTGTAATAATGATCTACATACCAGGAAAATTAAAGGAGCCTCACAGCGCTGACATTGTTACAAATAATACAAATGGCATTCTATCAGTTGTTTTTTGAGCAATTTTAGACTTGCTTAAAAACCATGCAAGAAGACAAAAAGAAAATATTATTTAAAAAAAACAACAACAAAAAGAAGCTATTTTTGATGAGTTAAGAAATATTAGGATGCTGTTGAAAAATATTTCTGAAATGTCCACAGCCTAACTGCTGGTGTCTTATTACTCTATTTTGCTAAATATTTTTTTCTTTAAATAATAATAATAAAAAGAAAGGAGCAGGGGGGTAGAAATGGTTTCAGCCCAAGATGTTTTGCTTTCCACTAAGCCTCATGCATGAGGTTTGTCAGACATAATTTTCTCAGGATAGGTTAGATGTTGCTGAGATTCAACTCGGAAGTTGACTTATCTCCATTTTTTTTCATCTTAACACCTAATGACTACATTATAAATCTGCGCAGGATAAGAAAAAAGTGTGAAATATGCCTTCTAATTTATAATGCAGATTTTTGCATAGCAGGATCAAAACTGTTATCCTGTTGTGAATGTAACATCAGAGTAAAATAACAAGCATTTTACCAGTTAACAGGCAGGCTAATGTGACAAAAGCATTTTTACATTCATTTACAGAGTGACTATCACCCTAAAGAACTCTTGGGAGATAAATGAAACAAAACAAAACAAAATAAAACTTTAATCATTTCCATAACAAAAATTAAACAACTGTGGCATACACAGGGTGGTTTAGAAGGAAGAAGAAAAGGAGAAGGGATAAAGACAGAAGGATTACTAAAAAAACTACACTAAAATTCAACAAAGGCTGTCGTGTTAAGAAAACAATGGTGAAAAATTGCTCATTTCTCAGGAGAACAATTGTAATGAGAATTGGAAACTGGTGCTGAACCAATTCTCTTCACAATCTTCAGATCTTAATCATGTGATCCTCTTAGGATGCCAGAATCTAGTTTTCCTAAAGGCCTGTATAAGCATGTTCAGTGGAAAATCTATCTACCAGCAGGTGTCTTTTAACTTTATTTTGTCTTCAACATCAAACAAAGATTAGAAGAATGGCATGAATTAGTTGATAAGTATTAGGAAAGCAGGTGAAAAGCAGGAGGATTGTGTCACAGTAAGGTTTCCAGCTTATCCACAGGCTGCAGCATTTAATTAGGGAGTTGGCCCTATCTTTCTGATGAGGGGCATAACTCATTCAAAGCTCATCCTAATAAAAAATGACCAAAAATTAAATTGTATATATATATATATAACTTTGAATTTGGCATGCAACGCTAAGTCATAATGAGCTTAATGAATTAATTGCATGAAGGTCTGCAGTGGGTAACTAGAAGTGTAACTGATGAGTTCCAAAGCAAACAGTTTTGCTAGGAACATCAGGTCACTGTGATTATTTCAGGAAGAGCACAGCTCCAGCAGCTCATTCTGGGGCACTTTTCCTTGAAGAAGCAAATAAATGACAATTTTTTTCGGTCTTTGCATCAAGCAGAAGGAAAAAGGAAAACCATACTATTCTACTTGTCCTCCAAACCTTATGAATATTCCTCTCTCTATACCCTTTCTGTTGACAAGTTGGGTACTTTCATTGAGAAAGTGAATCAATAAAGTGGACTTGAACACAATATTTGTTTTGGCTAATAACGTAAAAAAGCAGCTCTATTCCACGTAAAACTTGTAAAGATTGTTTTACCAGAAAACAGGCCTTGGAATATAAACAAAATATATTAAAAGGAGATGGCAGGACATAAATATATGACTGAAACCATTACTGCCAAGTCTAACAGCGGGATATACAAGCTTAGTGTACAAATTGTTTCGAACTTTAGAAGCGCAATGGTGAGCCTGTTTTATTTTAGGAAGCAGGATATTTTCATTGGGTACTGGATATCTTTGGGTGCTTGGATTTGAAAGGACTGAAGAGTTTAAAAACGAGAATAAAATCCATATGCTATCATCTCGCTGTAAAATAGAAGATGTAAATAACCATGACTCAGTATCTGGAGGAGTGAACTCAGGATTGTTATGCTTTGGTTGTAGAGAATAGCAAAGGTGAAAAGGTTTGGCAGCCACCTCCCTGGAGGCACTGGAGGCACCCACCTCACTTCACCTAGGAAGAAAGAGCACAAATGCAGTATGCTGACCAATTTCCAAGAGAAGTTGATCACGGTTAACACATGCAATGCAACAGCAAGCATGAACAACAGCAGAACGAAGCTTTTGCTTAAGAACACGTGTTTAATCAAGACATTTCTGCACCAGCTATTTATTTGCATAAATACCCATTGTCCATTGAGGTGCTCTGCTGCAGAGGGCCGGCTTGTGGTCAGCTGGCTCTCCTGGCTCTCTTTCTGAGTGTGATCAATGAACTCAATTACAACCCCATTCTGGGGACTTTCAGCCTTAGTTTACAATGATACATAGTCACCGCCATCCCTGACACTTCTCCCAAAATCTCTTCAATAAATAAGAGAATACTGGAGAGCTCTGATTTTGTTTCTTTTTCTTTTTTCTTTTTTTTCTTTTTTCCTTTTTTTTCTAACAGCTCTTCTGGGTCCCCAGTTGATTTTCTTCGCAAGGTTAGTTGCTAATACATTCCTAGCACCCATGCATTATTAATGCTCACTGCTCTCCAAGGTGGCAGTGACAAATAGGGAGCAAAATTCACTGACTGGTGGGGAATGTACTTTTTAGTCATGCTTGAATTTTTCAATCCATTCTGCTCGTTGAGGATTTTTCAGTAGAGGTACTGTAGCAAAATATGATTTTTTTTTTAATTTATTTTTTTTCCCAAACCTAAGAAGCACTCTAGTAACCAGTGGAAAGCTTATGAGTCAGGGCTTTTCCCAGGAGGCTTTGAGGGGGAGTAGTGCAAAAAGTACCTTTGATGTTTCCAGTACCATGGAAGTCATTGTTTTTCCTCCCATGTAGTAAGTGGCAGTTTTGACTGCAAATCGACTATGCATGCAGTCAAGTAAATTATAATATTTTAACTAGGCTGTGCATGCCAGCTGTAGCATTCCCAGAAATAATACCAAGTGTGTATCATGAGAAACATTGATTTTTAATGTGCAGATTTGTTTCTTCAGATATATAACTCTATTCATTTTGCAATATAAAGAAGCAATCTGTGAAATACATTCTTAGACTGTTATCGGTTACTATAAATCTCACTAGTAGTACTAGCACACTTGTTTAATTCAGAATTACTTCATTTAAAGTACAATTTTGTGCATGTGGTGGAGGTGCTGAAGATTTGGCAAATACCTCTTTAATATAACAAATAGCTGACTGTAAATATTAGGCTAATTCTTCCTAAGACTTAATAGAGGGATAACTCACTGGGCAGAATAATGAATTCTTTGCTAATGGCTGTACATAAGGGATTAACACCTCCATGCTGCTATCCAGAAAAGCACTAAAAATATGTATACGTCTATTTTGGTGATTCTTGATATTTGTTCAGCTCTGAGTTGCTTGCATAGTCTAAATCAGGCAACCTTGGTGCAAGGTTTACTTTAGGACAAGAGTCAAGAATTAATCCTAGGTTAGAGCCAAGGAGGGCACAGCGTAGTGAAGAGCCCATAGCTATATCTTTTAGTCCTTCCTCAGACAGCCGTGGGCCTTTTTATAGGTTAAAAAATAGGTTGTTTCTCAGAGCTGTTAGCCCCTGGTTCCAAATCACCAGTGTGGCAGCTGGGAAACCAAAGTACCCACTTCCTTTGCAAGTCCCACCATGCCCTTCTTCCTGATGGCTATGAGAGGCCAGGATTGGGATACAACTCAATAAAATCTGACATTTTCTGCAGTATGGCAAAGATTTTGAGGGCATATATGATATCTTTAGGATCTGATTTTTTCCTCGCTGTGATAATGGAGTATTAGGATTAATCTCCCAGTCTTTGCCTCTTTCTTTCTCTGCAGTCTGGTTTACAAACTGGCTTTTTTCTTCACCGTTGACCTAAAACTGCTAGCTGATTTATGTGTGCAATTATAATAACCAAACAGGACCTTTACTGATGGGTAGCACTTGAGGCTACCTTGGCTTTCTGTTTGCTGAGTGAGCTGCTGCACCTACACTGAGGTCTGCAGCTGTGAGTTTATGCAAAAGAAAGGGCTGTTATGGGTTAAGTGGGAGCTGAAATTATGTCACTTAGGAGGATCCATGAGGAACTGGAGGCCAGTTATTTTGAAATATGAGCAGGAAAAGGGTTATATTTTTTAGTACTGATTCACAAAGATAAAAACGACTTTGAGGTGTGAAGAAAAACCCTGTGTTCTCCTATTCTTATACACGTTCTTATGCAAACACATTTTAATACTTACCATAACAGCTTTTCCCAGAAGGGGATTTTCTCTTTGTCCAACATTCCTCAATACTTCCTTCTCCAAGCCATGTTCTCTTGAGTTTCCCACTCTCTCATCTATCAGGTTCCTCGTCAGCCCCACTAAACCACACTTCCCACTCCATCACATCCTTCCCATAGTGCAGAGATCGTGGGGAACTACAGCAGCTGGTAAGACTGAGAGGAGGCATGAAATATGAGGAGTGCAAGGGATGCAGTCAATGGAAGTTTTCTTTATGGTCTTTAGAATGAGGGAAAATTCTTTTCTCTAACATTGCAGAGCAAATTGGCTTCAAGATCTCTTCCCTAATGATGACTTTTTTCCTTCTGTGATACTTTCTAGTATTCAGTTCAAAGCCATCTGCACGTTGAAACTCAGATTCGGGACAATCATAGTGCATTATTTCCTTCAGGGATCCATAAGAAATAGTTAAGATGTGTAAAAACAAAAAGATTCACCACTTCAGCAGGTCTCCCATCACAGGAGTTTTAAAGATAAAACAAAATAAGACAAGGAGATGGGAGGAAAATGCAAAGTAAGAACGGAAAGCGAGGATGACAGAGAACAAGCCTGTGGAAATGAGAGGTGATAGCTCAGGGAATGTTATATTAGAAAGGGATGGAAGTGTCAGAAAGGAACCAGAGAGCAGCAGATTGGTTTAAAAAAAAAAAAAAAAAAAGTGTGTTCAGGAGATGTTGATGGAATCCATCCAACATCTGAACGACTCAATGAATAGCAGACTGTTGAAACTAGATGAGACGCTAACTAATTTAGTTCAGGCTGTCAATAATTTAAATCAGAATGTTGCTGTATTCAATGCTAATATGAAGACTGATTTCAGAAGCTTAAGGTTTTAAGAAGCTGAAATGAAGCTGTGCCATCATTTTCCAGTTGTTATTCTTCAGAAACTGTTGGGAAAATGCTATTGATTCTTTATTACTATCGTCTGTGATTTTTAGTACTTAAAGATGTTGCTTACATTTTTAAGTGATGACCTGCGTTCATCACTTTGGAGGGTGCCATGTATGGTGGGAAAGGGCACAGCTTTAGTACTGCAAATACACCAGGGTTGCATATACTGCTTGGTATAATTCCTCAATTCCATACATCACTCCTGGGAGGGGGAAAAAATTGGAAGTCCTGTCTTTGGCAAAGTCCCTAGCTGCTCCCTTCCAATCTGCAGTGTCAGAAAACTCAAATACTTAACGAATCCTCTCATGTCTGTTGGCTTCATTTAGCAAGCGTCTGTTCAGCTATCATGGATTAAAGTAAAATATTTATTAAAGAAAAAAAAAAAAAAAACACATTTTCCTCATTTTGGAGATATAGCAAATATGAGTTAGAGAAATTCAAAGATTATTATTATTAATTTTTTTTTAACAGTAATTTCTGTTAGAAGGACATGAAGTAATGTAAATGCAACAGAACACAGTTTGTGGATTGGAGATTTTAGGAGAAAAGAAACTTTCTCCAAGGGTAAATGTCTACCAATAAGGAACAAAAGCTACACAGAAAACATTTTTAGGCTCTAAGTTGTATGTGTGGTCAAAGCAAAAAAAAACAAAACAACTTTGTCCAGCAGCGAGCAAAAATTGCAGCATTGCTGTGCCAGTTCAGCACAAATTGTGTAACTCTAAGGTTTTGTTCTCAGTATCTTCATAATACATGAATTTTCTCAAAGTTTCTTCCAGGGCACAAGTCTGTTGAATTTCTTTTTAGTGTCCATCTAAGCTGGATTTAGATGTTAGAAGATATAGCAGAGAGATGGCAAATACATAAAATACAGCAAGTATAAAGCAGCAGGAAAAATCTCAAACTAGGCGCTACAATATGGGTGCATTAGAAAATTGTATTTTCTGCTTCCTGGGCAATAGCACACAGTATGGACAGCCTCCAGAGCCACTGGACTGCAGTGCAAAGCTCTGTGGTGAAATTCTACTCTGATGAAGTCAGCTGGGGTTGTGCTTACCTTGTAGGGCAATGTTTCACCATCAGGTTTGCTCCCACCCAGACATCACGTTTCCCTGCAGAAAGTCAAGATGTGAATGTGTAGCAAGCTTTTCTTACTTATACAGAGCCATGTGGATGTGTGAGGGGGTTTGTTAAATGATCCAGAGAACTAAACATTTAAACGAGACACAGTGGAACTTGGAAACCAAGGGCTTTGTGGAAGCACAAAGCTGGAAGGGAAGAGAAGAAACCATTTGCCTGTTTGTAGAGCCACGAGCTGCTACTTTTGGCTTTTCTCTGGTGTGTTTCAAAATAATGCTTTATCTCCTGAATGTGTCTGCCTATGATAAGGTGTTTTCCTAGCACCTGCATCAGTGGTTTTCAGAGATACATCATGCATATGTTGGATGAGGAAGGAGCTCCTTTTCAAGCACTTTTCTGCACACACATTATGCACAGGAAGAAAATACTCTTAGGAAGAATGCATAACATATTGAGTACTTCGACTTCTTCGTGTGTCTGCTGTGTGTACCACTGGGACCTGCTGTTCCCATCCATATGCCACGACAGGGGACTCGGTGCCCAGTGCCATTAGGTGCTCCTCTTGTCGCTCACAATTAAGATCCAGGCTGGTTTTATTTTATTTTATTTTTATATTTCCGGTGCATGAAAGCCTGCTATGTGCTTTCTCACAGGTAAAAAATAAAACAAGAGATGAGCTGACACCATTTACAGCTGTGCCTGCGTGTTCAGCTCGTGAGTCAAGAGCTCAGACAAAGGTTTGCTAAGGGACATGGGTTACGGTGACAGGATGAGGAAAACCCCAAATTCAAACCAGTTGTGGGCTGAGTCACCAGCACAGGAACATGAGAGCCTCTTTCCTCTAAGACCTTGTTTGTACAAGAGGTGATAGTTTGTAGACACCAGTCACCCAGAAGGCAAGGCAAACAAAGGACAGGCTGCTTATTTTGCTGTGTAGAGCCAGTAAAGTATCAATGGTCAGCAATAAATATAACTTTTTTTTTTTTTGGGGGGGGGCGGTTAGTTTGTTCTTTGTTTTCCCTTCTGCTGGCTGTAATAAAGTTTTGCCAGCCTGGCCTAATCTCTTTTATGAAGAGCAATTTATCTTGCTCCCTCTGTCTTCATCACATCACAGGGACAGGTGAAAGAGCTGAATTTCCAAAGGCAGCAGTGATGCGCACCATGTATCATAGGGCATGACCTATTCCTAGCTCTGAATTTCTCATTTTTACCAGCACAGACATAGCTGCAGCCTTATTTTTCAAAGGCACTTTACTATAAACATATAATTATTTAAACAGTTTGTATTTAATACAACTTTACACTGACAAATCTCTTGAAATCCTTTGTATCCATTTATCAAAAAAGTCTGCCAAAAGAAAATCTATAGTATCAGCCTACAGTGTTATAGCTTCCAGTAGAAGATAATGCTATATCCTATGGAAGAATTCCTACGGTGATTTGGAAGGCTGCTGTACAGTGCTTCAAATACTGTTCTATTGATGATCAGATTAAAAAATCTGGATTAGTAATGGGATGGTTGAGATATGGATCATGTTTTTGCCTGGGTAAATTCAGTGGTTAGGGGATTATTAAATCATCATCTTCATTTTCTCCCTTTAAACCATTAATTTTTGTTTACAAAACACTGAACATGTTTACTGGGAATTACTACTTCTTGGTCTTGCCTACTGGAGGTTGTTCTGGGCTCATAGATTATTTAGCCAAGTTCTATTTAAGATGTGTTACGCTGTTGATAATTCAAGAATTACATACTCAGATCTCTTTTCAAAGCTGTTATTTGCAGAAACACTCTCCGTTCTCTCCTCTCCACTCTTAATTTTTTGTTTTTCAGTCGCACTGAAAAGTTAAAAAAAAAAAAGTGTTGTAAAATTTACAGTCTCCAACATAAAACACAAACAGGTAATCTATTGGCTTTTACTAGAAGAGAAAAAAGTAATTACTGAAGGCTCCTTCTAACTTCAGGTAACACGAACTGTTGCATCTGTATTGTGTGTATGAGCTGAATCATCGTGAACCCAAATTAAATTTCCATTCATGTCTTGCAAAACTCAGTGAAGACCAAAGACGTGCTAATCCTGGCCAGATATCTGGCATGCCAAGTTCCATTTGGGAGATATTTTTTTCAGATGTGGAATACACTCCTGTGAACCAGGATTTATAACAGAAACGCTGACAGACAATATTGGTGATACTGTTCTAATTTATTTGTGTTGAATGGTTTTTTCATCTCTTTCCCTTCTAATGATCTAAGTCTTTTTGCATCTGGCAGTATGTTTCCTCACTGTTTACCTTTCCTGCCAAAGCAGTATCATCCATCTATGACTATGCTTTTCTTGGTTTCTTGCTCTCTGTCTTTAATATTCGGAGCCAATTTTCCATTTATTCTAGGACTCCTGTGCCTCTGATGTTGCCATTAACTTCTAAAGTGGAACCCTGTCAAAAATGCTTTCAAGATGCAATTTTTTTCATTATGAAATATGTGGTTATGTTCTGGTATATTTTTATCATAAATGCTGAAACATCCTACATCTACACTCAACTGGCATTTGCCATTAAAAAAAAAACAACACAAGGCTGTTCTGACGAATGCTGAATGAGAACTTTGTGCTGCCTGTGTTGAGGAACACCATTGGGCACTGGTGCCACAGACTGGTGCTCAGCATCTCCTTGTGCTGCTGTACCAATCATTGCTGACACTAAAGGAATACGTCAAGGAAATTGACTCTTCTATTTACCTACCCCGAAAATGACCCAATGATGACGTAATTCAGCAACATTTCAACTGAAGGCTTTGGTGAAGGGACAGCAGGACTTAAGGGATGTCTCTTGGACTGGGGCAATGAGAAGCTACTTCCAGCCAAGAAGGGGAATGAGGATGAGGCAAAGGAAACCTCTCCTCTCTCCATGAGTGCCTCTCTGGAGCTTGCTCCTCCTGCCCTACCTCTAGACTCAAAACACTGTTTTCCTCCAGCATTTCACATGGTGGATCTCAAAGGATCGCACACCCATGCCTCCCCAGGGTTTTTCTGCCTTTCTGACAGAATGGAATAGGTTGTAGGGAACTCCAGCCTGAGCTGGAGATCTCCAACGCCATCTACGTGCTCAAAGGGCTTTCTGTGTGTCTGTGCTTTCAGGCAACATGTAGCTGTTCTCCAGTATAGCCAGGACAAATGGCCATATTCAGGATCTGGCAGGAACTGCTTATTTTCCTTCAGGTTGAATAAACTGCAACATCCTAGAGGAAAAGCATGAATTACAGGTAGTTAAGAATGTGGGTAGCCTGAATAAGCCTGGTTTTCAGACTCTTGGACCAAAATTGAGACCTGGCATTTCAAATAGGGCATTTTCAGCTTTTGGTTTGCATGAGCTGTATTGTTTTTTTTGTTTTTTTTTTGTTTTTTTCTGGTTATTCTCAAGTATTGGCCTCTTCTTGTTGGACACAACTCTCATAGACAAGCCCTTAATTTAACAGCTCATTCGCACTACCTCATTTAAATAAAGATTATAAGGGAAACTGTAATCCTACTGATTTGCAAATTGAACTGTTTTGTAGATATTATTTAAACACTGCCACTATAACTGTCTTTCATGAGAAACATGGTACAGTGAGAGAGATCAAAGATTCATAAGGAAGCTCTTTTTCTGAATGCTGATGCTCCTGGCTTCTTTAACTAATTGAAAATTTTTCTTTACAAGAACAGACCTTCAAGCACTCTGGCTGCTGCCATAAGCCTTATCATTACAGAGTTGTTACTTCCTCCTTTAAGGGACTAAGCTGGAGATTAATGGAAGTCTGTGCTGGCTCTTTAGAATGAACTTTGTCTATTTTCAGTATGCTGTACAAACGCTAAGACACAGGTGATTATCAATGGCCTTAGACTGGAAATAAATGAATGCATCCTTGGTTTTTTGGTTCAGAGGCAGTGCTTCATGATTTTACGGGATGCCAAAGTACTGAATTGCATTTTCCCCTAACTAAGGATGATGAAAGGGAACTGTACTGGCTTGATTTTTGAGGTGCAAGCTTTGAATGGGGTTACTCCCAGAGGTGACATATCTGCCAAGGAGAGAAATTCCAGCTCTGACGTTGGCACAATTTTCCCCTTGGATGTCCAAAAAGTTCTGCTATCTACTAGAGCTACCACTCTGGGACTGGAGTGCCATGTATGAAAGCCGTATCCCTCTGGTCTGCTGTTACAGACCACAACCCAAGACTGCAAATACCTCAGATTTCTTGAAGAATGTGACTCATTTTTTTTCCTGCTGAATTGGAAGGTGGACTTCCAACTTGACGCTTCACAAGAGATGCGTGTCGTTGAGCAAAGCCTATCAGCCATCAAGCTTGCCTAGTTATTTTCTAAAATCAGAGAAGAGGTGGTGAATTACTGCTTTTTTAAATAGAAGACCAGCTTATATGTGGCCTCTGTATGTTTTGTGGTACCATGGGATATTAGTAAAGCAATGTATTTGTAGATTTGGATTATAACCATGGAATTCTTTTGGTTTCAGCTGACAGAATACAGGTCATGAATATTAGTAGCTAGCTGAACTCTATAGGATAAACTCAGTGGTAGAAACTCATCAATGATCATGTATTGTACTTTGCCATTTGAAGTCAGAAAGTACCCACAGCCATAAGTGAGGGACTGATTTGGCATTAAGTGTGTCCTCCTAGCACTATCACATAATGGATAGACCATCATGTGGTAGGCACTGTCCTACTAAGAACTGACCACCAGCTTAGGTGCTAAAACCTCTCTGTTACATTCAGTAGCTTGTAAATGGTCAAAACCTTTGCATATCGATTTGCATATGCAGGATTTGTAAAGAAGTTTATGTTCTTAGAAATTGCTGAGAAATGAAAAAGAGAAAGATTCTGAGGAAAATAAATTGAAGTTTTATTATTGATTTTGACCTTAAGTTGTCTATAGCCATATTAGAATTGAAAGTCTGATTTTCCAAACTGCTTTGGAGTTGCCCACTGTACAGCTGTCCCAGGCTGCATTTTGCTGATTTCAGCTCTGCATCACTGATGCTCTTCAAACCTTCTGTAGTTGAACTGCACCAAGCTGCTCATTACTATTCTGTGCAAGCCAATGTCTGAGCTCCTCTGACCCACGCACTCCACGCTTTGGGGAGATCTGAGTTAAATCAGCCTACTTTCAGGTGAATGGTCTTTGAATTCCAGGCATAAGTGAACGTCACCTTTAGCAATTTTCTAACTCTTCCCTGGTTAGTGAGGAAGCAGGTGTGAGGAAACCCTCTTATAACCTTTCACACACTGCTTAATTAGGCTAGAGGACTCGATTAAGAAAGTACAGCGTTTGCCTGAATTCACATCTTGTGCAACAGAAACTGAAGCCGTTTTCTTGGCAGCAGAGCTTTTTCTTGGGAATGCAATGGGATGTTAATAGCCATGTTCAACAGCAAACTTGTGAGTGGGCCTCTCTGGCAAGAAAGAGCCACAGAGAGTATGTGACACCGTGTGCCACTGAGGAAGGTGTATGTAGAAATAAACACGTATTCCATACATGAGGCTTTTATCTATTTATAGCCCGTCCCACACAGAGCTGCCCCAGCCAAACTCCCTGGGCACCTTGCTGTGCGCAGAGAGAGGCAGAGCCGCCAGGAAGGGCAGAGCATCTCGTTAATTCAATATATCCTTGTTCTAGTCTAGTTAACCAAGTATCTCAGGAGCACTGTGCAGTAAATGAAAACAGACGTTTGAGTCAGGCAGAGTAACCGAGATTTTTTTTCTTCCC
>NW_024884844.1:11680195-11728895 GCF_019232065.1 Centrocercus urophasianus | reverse complement strand
CCCCGTGCTGTGACTGTAATTTTCCAGCTCAATTAAAGGTTGGAAACTTAAGCAAGGAATCATAATTGCAGTAAAGGAGGAAAAACATAACAGGCAAATTCCCATCCTTTGGGGAACACAGGGCTGTGTGCTTCCACTGCAGCAAAGGGACACCTCGGGGACATGATGGGGGCATTAGGGCTCAGCCCAAGCTGCTCAGCCCCTGGGTACCCAGAACTGGGAGAGGCAACTTCCTCTGCTCAGGAAGTTCTGTAAGATGCTCACTGGAAAGGTGTTATCATACACGCAGACAGCAGAGGCCGTGGGTTGAGCAGATGTCTTTCCCCAGTTGCCAGAATACCAGGCTGTACAGCAGTGATGCACCTTCTTGCTGGATTTATTAGTGAACTGATTAACAATGCAACACTTGACTCAGTCCTTCTTCCTGAGCTTATTTCCCTCAGCAGAACTTTTCATGCTGTACACAAGTAGGAAGTTGGGTGCTGTGGTGTTCCTTCCAAAGGACCACGATTTGTCAGCCACTGAAGGATGATTTTGGGGTGTCTGGTTCTGATCCATGTCCCTCCATCCACCTCTCAGAGGTAGTGCTGCTCATGGGGCTGTGTATCTGCAGTTCCCCATTAGCTACCTACACTTGCCAAGTAAGAAAACCTCCCCAGGATTCTTATTTGCTTCCTAAGTTCCTGCCAGCAGAGGTTTGTTTTTCAGATAAATGGTTGCTATACAGCTCATTCTCACAAATTACAACTCCTGACTTCCTTGTTGGCTGAGAATGGGTGGAGGATACTAACGAAACTGATAATAAGATGCCAGTGGGTGGATGTGGAGGCAACATCTGTACGTCTGATCTCATGTGCTGATCTCGTGTACTGGCAGGGACGTGCATGACACTTTGTTATTCCAGAAGTATCTCAAGGACATAAAATTCCGACAGCTGGAACCTGGTCTGGAGCGTCTGCGTTATAAAATTGCTCTCTCCTGCAGCTATGTTGGGGCTTTCTGGCATTAGCAGAAGAGGAAAAAATGTCCTTATTTTTTCTTCAGTTAGCATAGTATGCAGCATAGATGTATGTGGTATTTGAGTAGGATGTGTGCATGTGTGTCTGTATGCATACAAATATGTGTGCATGTAGGTTCCACATTTTAGTGCAGCTGGGTGGCGTGGACCGTTACCTGAGAGTAAGACAAGCAAGAGTTTCCTTTATGCGGATGAAACACTATTCCACCTGGAACAAAAACACTGCCAAGAAGGAAAACATACTGCTGGCCATGTGAGTTAGATGGCCCCCATCCATGGGTATGGTTCAATGGCTTTGCACTATTCCAGCACCTGGAAAAGCAACTTGACAGTCTTCCTTGAACGTCTTCCTGCCTAAAGGGAAGAAAAAGGCCTTGGAGTGCATGAGCAGTAAACAAAGTGGATTTCTAAAGCAGAAATCTTGACAAAAGCACCTTGTATTTATGTAGAGTGCAGAGTGAAAACGCAATGGCTGTAATACATTCGTGTTTTAGTAATGCTTTTTTGTGCCTCATTGCTTAATATGAACTTGAAAAAATCACTTTGGTTGAAAGCTCTGAGACTGACTGAGCACATGAAAATAACAGTTCTGAAGGGTTGGTAATAGCAAAGATACACAGGGAGCTGAGGTAGATCTAATGTTACTTAAGGTTTTAATTATCTGGACACTGCCGTGGTGACATTTGCCAAAAACACAAACACAAGTGTATAAAGGAATTAGCAAAATAAGAAAGACAATCTAGAGAAACATCTTATGCTTCTAACATCCTTTCAAGCCCTCGCTGCTTTTAGCTCTTCTACACTTTGTAATTTGGAAAACAGTGATGTCACTGGAAGCATTAACTGCAGTAGTCATAGTGCTGCAGTTCATGCAAGCTGTTATGCTTCTTGTTCAACTAGAGGCTTGAACTGGGAATTTCCACAAACATTTATTTTAGCTGCTTTTTTTTTTTTTTTTTTTTTTTTATTTTTTCCAGGGGCTCCTCAGAGGCTGTCAGGAATGTGGTCTTGCAGTAACCCCCATCACCTTCCCATCACTTCACAGAGCTGGGACACCAAGCGATGGGTGGGCAGGAGCTGGGAAATGGGCCTCTGGAGGGGAAGGCTAAAGCATTGCTGCTTGTCCACAGGGAAAAAAGAGCTCTCCAAGCTGCCCAGGGGAGAGCTGACCATACTCATGGCCCCAGCAACTGGGAGGGATGTTTCTGACCTTCCCATGTGGGAATCAGAAAACTGCCTTGACCCAAACCCCGTGGTAACTTCCAGAGCAAGAGGGAAGAAGTTATTAATAGGAAAATACTGAGCTCTCTGCAATTACTTTGCTCCTCTGAGGTGCCAGTGACAGATACTATGTGGGATTTTGTGCGTGAGATGGTGGTTTTGTGATGGAAAAAAAACTGGGGAGTTATTTAAATATAGGCCATGCTGTGAAAAAAGTTTGAGAAGCCAGCACTGAATCAGCCTTCCAAAGCCATGCTGTCCCCTCACTTGTTTCTGCTTAGAAGTGTTCCCAGCTCAGGATGGAAGGAGTGCTTGATGGGTGTCTCCTGTGTACTTGGCATCAGTAGGCCAGAGCTGCTAGCTCTAATGGCAGGGGTCAAGCAGACAAAGAATCTGACCCTATCTCTTCCAAACAGGCAATTCTGGTAAAAAATATGCTTGCCCTTAATTCCTCGGGAGCCTGGAAGTCTTTGTTGTTAATTCATTGGGAATTTAACGCACATAAAGAGCCCCATGATAACACAGATTTTGGGGTGGAGACAAACCATTGGGTTTGTCTTTAGCAGGAGACCAAAACTTGAAGCTCTATGCAGCTCTCGCACTCTCTTCCCATCAGCTGACCCACAGATGCTTTTTCGGCAACAACCTCATTTACCTCGATTGCTTATTCCTTTCTTATTTCTTTCAAATGTCAACAAAATTATAACCATTATAATCACAGCAAACTGTGATCCAATGCACCAAATCAAAGAGGGAAGTCTGGCTCTGTACACAAAGTAAAGGTCTAAGACCACATTGTGCTTTAGTTGCACTATCTAGGTTCTCACAAAATGCTTTAATATCCTTTTTGTGCTTTTCTTTTCCTTCTTTCATGTTGCTTTTTTTCTTTCCATTTTTTCCACTTTTTTTTTTTTTCAGTTTCATATAATTAACATGGAAGTGACTGTTTTGTTTGAATAGTGTTTGGCTTTTAGAAGAAAAAATGGATACACTTAGCCTGCTGTGACAGAAAAGAGCTGAATTGGTATTTAAACGAGGACAATTTCTGCAGATCTTTTTGACTGTTAGATGAGACACAGTTTAATTTTCATTGCTCTAAATTAGTCCTGGATGAAGGAGCCCTCTTTAAAGGCAAGGCTGATAAAGAAACTCACGGCCTTCTAATTCTGTCACAGAGGGCTACTCTTGTCGAGGAGCTGCTCCCCAGTTTTTGAAAGACTCTCATTTAACTTTCTAAGCTATAATAGAAAAAACTGAAAACCTCATAAGCCAGGAGCTTGTCCAAGGAAATTATATAAATCATTAAGAGTGGGATGGATTGTTTCCTGTGATCTGCAGACAGCCAAGAGGCTGTTCCTGCCGGCACGACGCTGGGGCTCTGCCATCATGGTGATGTCCCCTGCTTGACAGGTACCTGCTGTCCCCACACCAGCACAGGGAATCAACAGGAAATTGGGGAAAACCCATAGAGGAGACACAGATATCTGACATTTGTCCTGCTTTGGAGACAAATTAGCCTGCTTGATTAACTTGGTGTGGGAGCTTTTATTCAGCGCCGTAACGCAACGTGGCCCATGGTTGCAGAGATGTCTGAGGCAGGGTGTGGGTATCCAGGCCTGTTTTGTGGCAGCATTGCACTTTGTGAAAGGAGTCATCAAGGATTAGGATCTGGAAGCAGCCCACATTTGCTTCTGTACTATTGTGATGTGCATTTATAGGTTCCTGCAGCCTTATGAATTCTTACATTTTATCACGGCTAACCAGCTTTTCCATTCTAGGTAGTAGATAATAAGTAACTCCTACATCAAATAGCACAGGGAAATATCGAGTAAAACCAGCAGAAGAGTATCAGTTAAATCACAGAATCAAAGTTTTTAGATGTCAATAAACAACCAGAAAGTCTACATTATGTAGTGGCCAGAAAAAAAATTGCTGTAAGGAATGTATCAGTTCCTCTTGAGCTGTCCATCTACATCAGATCAATAGCCCTTCCAAGCATGGGACATTCAGACTTTCAGCTTGAGAAATTGAAGTTCTCAAAATAAGTCAGGGTTGTAACACAAGTCCATCATTGCGTGTCACAGAAATGAAATGAGTTGTCTCCTGTTCGATTGATGACTGACATAAAGCTGGGAGGAAGAAAGGGGAAAATAAGCGAGACGTGTGGGGTTTTTTTTGAAAAGTTGATACAAACTCTTCTGTCAGAAAGTTTACACTAAGGGCTCTGCTTTCTTTTCCATGTACATGCCTCATTCCCGTTACCGATAAAAGGAGTTACGTGGTGGGGAGTGGGAGGATGGATGTGCTGGGTCCTGCAATCCTGCTGCTATCAAGAGTATGAGATATAAGGAAAAAATATAGATCAGGCATCTCTTAGAATACAAGAAATCAAACAGATGGTCAGGTTATGGTGACTCGGAGTATATAATGAGTAGCTTATGATACTTTTAATTTAGCATCAGGTGAGGACAAATGAGTCCGAATCCGAATCTGCTTGTGTGTTGAAGCTCTTTGTCCAGTATCTAAGCTGCAAGTCTGGAATTGAATGCACGTTTATAATCCCAATAGGAACCAGGTATAGAGTTTGGCTTGAGATGGAAGTTTGAGTTTCAGTGTGTCTTAAAACAAGAAGACTGCAATCCTGGTCCTACAGATGTTCAACTGACATTCAAATCATAATGGTGATATTAATATAGCTTCTCCTGTCAGTTCTGCTCTGTGAAATAATACGTATGAAGAATGATCTGCAAACCATATTTTTTTTTGTTGTTTTTTTTAAAGTTTTACCAGTTAAAATGGCCCCTACAGTGCCTGTAAACAGGCTAACAAAATCAATGCCTGATGCAGTTCCTAACTGAGCTGCTTGTTGATGTTAAAGGAAATAACTTTGTTATCCGAAGTACAAGTGCTCCTCTATTATCCAGGCTTTCAAAGTGATTGAGCCTAGAATGTATTCGACTAGTGTATATAGATACCCCTGCTACCTTGGAGACCAGGCAGTTTCAATACATTAAATATAGAAACTACAGTTTCCATTGCCTAGAGCAATAAAAATGGAGACAGAAACAATGGTTATGCTTAGGTACATGCTGAGAAATACTGAAACTGTGTTTCTAAACTTCCCAGAAAGCGGTGATCCCTTGTTTTCATTTGATGTTCTTGTTGTTTTCTTTTTATTTACTTTTGTTATTTTATGAGGGGAAAAAAAAGGGCTTTGATTCTCATAGAGAAGAGCAACCTGCTTGCTAGAGCAGGATGCTGAAAAGCAAGGTCTTCTGCTGGGATCCTGCATGCTGAAGTCTTCAGGGATGTTGTTTAATTTCTTTGAGTATATTGGTCATTAGGTTGGGCAAGCTGTTGCAGAACCTGTCTATGAAGAGTTCCAAAACATTTGAATCAAAACAGTCCAGCTTGACCCAGACTATATATAAGGTTTGCATCAGTAGATGTGTAGAGGCATAGGCAATATCTGCTTACCCCAGAGATGTAAAAGCAAGGAGGAGATTTTCTTGTGTGGAGGAAATATGTTTCTAAAATGTGATGTACACCTGAAAGTAAAACATTCAAAATAAGTAAATTCAAAATACAATCCAAAATATTACAGAGTGCTAAATTTGATAGAGTTAATTTAGCCAGAGGTTTGACGGATTGCATACACCAAAACATTGGTTAGGTGCTAGAATGGGCTGCCCAGGGAGGTGATGGAGTCACTGTCCCTAGAGGTGTTGAGGAAATCTTTAGGCATTGTACTGAGGGATGTGGTTTAGTGGGGAAATAGTGGTGGTAGGTGAGTGATTGAACTATGTGGTCTTGGAAGTCCTTTCCAACCTTGGTGATTCTATGATTCTATGATTCATGTTTATGTAGAAGTGAAAAAACAACTTTATGCACTGTATTAGAAGATGTACTATGAATGACAGTCCTACAGAGGATGAAGTTGACGTAGTCCATCCTATTCACTTAATTAATTAAAAACAGATTGCAGTGAGGCTAGAGGACAAGCATCTAGGTATTTTAGTTTGCCTTGTTAAAAATAAGTTAGAATTTTGAGTCAAGTTGATGTGATATTTTACTGAGAATTTGAAGTAAATTTCTTCTTTGTAATTTGAAAGGAAGATGCCTACAAGGGGATGGGCAGACATCTCAGGAAGAGCAGACATTCCTTGGGGCAAACAACCTTTCACTCCCATTTTGTCTATAATTCTGCTTTAACTTTGAAAACATACTGTATGTTCTTGCAAGATGTCTTTTATCACATGCACATATTTTTTAAGTATATTATAAAAGGAATTTTAAACATACTAAAAGTTCATTATAGATGTAGTTCCAACTTTAAATGGAAATGCACTGTGTGTTTCTTCGGTTATTTTTTCCTTATATGAGGTCACATAGGAAATGATGCCTTGTGGGTTACACAGAAATACAAAGGAAGGGACTTCAATCTTGTCATTCTCTTGTGGAGCAGAGTGATAGCTGAGCGATCCCTGGACCATTAACTCCTAAAATGTGGACATGGTGGTGATGGGTTGGCAGCTGGACTGGATGATCTTAGAGGTCTTTCCTAACCTTGATGATTCTGTGATATCTAGGTCTAGCCTTAAAGATACTTAAACCACTCACAGCTTTGCACATTGATATAAATAATAATAAAATCAGTCTCTGTGTTAAGACCAATGCACATTTTCTAGTCCTTGTGTCAGCTCTGATGTGGGATACTCAAGGTCTTACTGTGTCCCATACTGCAATCACCTGGCAGTGATTATTGCTTATGAAGTTTGGGTGCTAGCACGACACATTGCACCACTGGCAAGGAATAGAGGATCAAACCATTCTGCTTAAAAACAAAGATGTTCTCGTGATTTTCTCTTGCTTGCCATGATCTGCTGCTGGTTTCTGAGCTGTTCAGCCACTGATTTTCTGCATTTGACTAAAGACACTGCAGAAGCAGAACAGCTGGGAAATCGGTGGAGCAGCAGAGCAGAGTGGTTACAATAGGCAAAAAAAAAAAAAAAAAAAAAAGCTTATTGAAAGAAAACTGTCCAAGGCAGCCCCATGGTGCCTTTTCACACCGAGACAGTGTCCTGGGGAGCCTCCTGGGAAATAGCAAGATGTATTTTTCCCTGATAACAATGTAAAGAAGCACAGAAGCACACATGGCATCTCGCCACGTTGCTTTCGAAAAGCAATACGATGACACTGTGCACTTTGCCATCACTTTAATAATAATATGTTCCATTCTAGATGGAAAGAAAAAAAAAAAAAAAGAGCCTCGTACAAAAAAAAATGGCCAATGTCTCATAGAGGACTTGTTTGTTAAGCACTGATGAGATCCTGTGTACAGTCATTCTGCCCTGAGGAGCTTATAATACCAGAGCCTGAGCCTCCAACATTTCCTAAGTACTGCGGTGAATAGCCTAGTGGGACTGCAGTAATTGAGGTAACTGTGTTACTTCTGGACTAGATCATGCAACTCTTACATCAGGCATTAAGCACTTACAAAAGCAGCCCCATTCACTTTACTGATGTCTTCTAGGCTAGAAAAATGTATTGTAATCACAAACTTACTTACCCTTGAAAACTTAGGATACTCAGCTCCCCAGAGAAGAATGAATGAAAAATGTTCATGATAGCAGAGGCAGCTATAGGAACTGTACAAAGCTGATGTCTTTTGGTAATTTTGCTCCCACTTCTGGATGATCAAGCCCTGTTTTGCAGACAACTGACAGAAGACAGTGCTACTGTGTGTGCAGGTAGGGTTTAGCTCCAACACACAGTTATGAGTTGCAACTAAATCCATCCCTCAGTGAGATGGCACTCAGTCCTGGATGTGCCTATGGAAGACCTCTGGCTTTGACCAATGTGTGGACCCAGAAGCTGGCCAGGATTGCTCTTTCCTGAGCAGCAGGCTATTTCCCATATTAAAAATCAGCTTCTTGGTAGAGGAGGCTGACTGTGGAAATCCATTAGGATTGCCTATGTGAAGAAATCCTGGCACAGTGTTAAATGCTTGGGTGTTCTCTTTTTTTGAGAGAGAAATGTCACATTTGTGGTGTCACCACAATCACAGACTTGTATATCCTTGTAGTAGACAGTGCTGTCTATAACGTTTGGTTGTTTAGATGTTGTACAAAGGGACATAGTTTAGTGGGGAAATATTTTTGTTACGTGGACCGTTGGATAAGACCATCTTGGAGGTCTTTTCCAACCTTTGGTGATTCTGTGATTCTATTAGAAAATTTTTGTAAGCACTGCGAAGATGCCTTGGGCAGAATTCACCTATAGATGCAGTCGTATTTCTGTTTAATCAAGCAATATAAGGTTATTCCCAATCTGCCTTGGGATACTGCTCGTTATTTAACTTACAAAGAAATCACTTACCAAGATCATGGTTCTGTGCACTTCTCCATGCGTCCAGAATGTCTGGATGACGTGCTGTGTGATATGGTTTAGTGTTAGTGGTGGCAATGGTAATGAGGAGACAGTTGGACTAGATGATCTTGTAGGTCATTTCCAACCTTGTGATTCTGTAATTCTATGATTCTAACTCCATGATATGAAGCTGAAGGGACTTCTTTGGGGGTATTTTTGGAACCACAGGTATTTATTAATGCTTATCTACTGAGGTAAACTTGATTTAAGTGATTCGTTGCAGCTGTTAGATACCAGCACCTTTATTGGTAACTGGAATTTTGCATAGGCCAATCAAGAGAAAGTCTTCAGAAAGTCATTAATTCTGTCATTTTTTCTCAGGAACTTAGTAGTTTCCTTAGGAAACCTGAAGGTTTTTCTGGACAGTTTGCTTGCACAGTCCATTTCCCAGCAACTGATATTGTTTTGCATCCAAGCTTCTGCTTGTTCCTCCCTGTTACCAGTACCGAGGACAGACTTTGCTGGCCTGAATGTCCTTTCACCTTCTGGTTGTGTTGCCTCCAGCCCTTGGTGGTCTTCAGGACCCATGACCTGAGCAGTAGGTTTAGTGCCCAGCACTGGCCCTGCTGGGGCAGGAGGAGGAGCAGCCTCTTCCCACCTGGTTTGTTCTATGATCCTACGTAGTCCTATGATTCTTCCACTTGTTTAAGTGAGATGTATTGCTCACTTGAAAAGCTAGATTTTAATGCTTTGCTTACTGGATGGAACATTAGCCAGCATCCATGGGAGTTTGGAGCCTTAAATCTTGAAATGCACTGCAAATTATTCATGTGAGAGCCAAGCATGGACAACCCTGGCGGTTTGTCTCTGGCTGCTGTGCTTAAAGGTTCTTTGTATGTATGTCAGTGTAAAATACTTAATTCTTTCATAGAAACCTCTCTTTCTGGAAGACATATCATCCTCGAGTGGATCAATTTGTCTAAGGGAATGTAATCTATATTTACTTTGCAGTAGGTACTGTAGCTCTTCACTCCTCTTTCAGCTGATTCAGCTCCTATTCAGCTTGCTTTGACCTCAGAAATATTCCCTGCTAACTGTCCTCCTGTTCACTCCAATTTGTACTGCCTAAATGCTTACTGCTGAGTGTCCCTCTGGCCATTTTGAAAGGTGTTTCATCACACTACAATAAACGTGAAATACTGATGCACTCAAAACAGCAAAAAAGGAGAAAAAAGAAGCAGCTGTATATTGACGTGGGACTAGACAGGGGCATTTATTACACTTTACTTTCATACCATTGTCTACCTTTGGCAAAGGAAGGCTCTAAGTGTCCCTGGTGGTCCACACCGATCAATACTGCACGGGAGTTAAATTAGACCTCAAGTCAAGCACATATCTACCTTGGCTGAGATACCTCCAACCTGAAATCCCTGGAAAATTTACATTTTTCCACTAAGTTAACCAATAACAGAGTCAAATGAGTGAGAAAAAAGCAGCTGTCTAGCCTACATATTGCATCATTACCAAAGGGATGTTGTCCAAACAGCAGCTACGTTGCCTTTTGAGCAAGGCAAACAGACTGATGCCTAAGCAGGGCAGTAGTTATTAGGCACATTAAGTAGCAGTGATAGAAAAAGAGTCAATAGGCATATAGTAATATTTGTTAAAGGCATTTTCTGTGCCTGTTGTTATCCTGAAGCTGTGCACTCTTTTTTTCCTCTCCTTCTCTTATTCCCACAGCAACTAAGCTGGCTTTTATTGCTTGCTCACATGCACAGAGATCTTAGTACCATTAATAAAAATTAAGTTTTCTTTTCAGTGTAGAGAACACTCACTCAACTGAGGTCCCTAATTCAGAGACCTAAAAAGAAGAAAAAAGAAGGACCCTGAGTTGACTTATTGGTTTTATACTCAAGCTACAGTAAACACTCAAGACTTGAGGCAGATATGAGGGTATGACTCTGTGGGTTGAGAACAAACATTTGCAAAGTGATCTTTTATGTTGTAAAACAGATTAAGCTGATTCAAGGACTCTGTTGCTGGAGATGTGGACAAACCCCTCCAAAAATATCCTGGAAAAAAACTGTTGTTTTACACAGTCACCTTCAATAAGAGGTCCACGTTTGTTTCCAGTTAGGAAACTCGTCTTTCTCTGTCCCTTAAAAAAATATAATAGAATTGTGGAGTCTTTAGAGTTGGAAGGGACCTTTAAAGGTCATCTAGTCCAACTCCCCTGAAATGAGCAGGGCTGTTCACAGATCAGGTGCTCAGAGCTCAGTCCAGCCTTGCCTTGAAAGTCTCCAGGGATGGGTAATCCACCACATCTCTGAGCAACCTATTCCAGCGCCTCACGACCTTCACTGGATCACTTTTTCCTTATATCCAAGCTAAATCTGCCCTAAAATATGTCCATGTACTATTAAGCTAATAGTGTAACTGGCTGTGGTAGATTTGAATATAAATAGAACCATAAGAAAACAAATAATTAATGAATAAGAACTCAGGAAAACAAAACCAAACCAGCAAGTCCATCTTTTTTTTGCACACAAGCTCTATTGCTAGTGTCCCTATATTATTTCATCTTACCAGGCATTCCATCCAGCGTGAGCTAAAGCAGGGTAGAGGGGCTTAATCTTTGCAAGCGTGCTTGCTTAATTATTTTAATAATTTGAAACGTATTCCTCAGATGTCAGCCCATGTTCAAACTTGGACATTGCGCATAAGCACATCGCTGTCTTTTAAAAAGCTGTGCTTGGTTTATTGCCAGAAGAGCTCTTTCCAACCTATTTGATGGTGGAAAACATTATTTTGAAATATGAAGCAGGTAAACCTTAACCTGCCAGATGTCGTCTTCGTGTAAGCAATTTAAATTCAATTTGTGGCAGAAAATGCAGGCAACTTGTGGATCAATAGGCTGCATTCAGTAGAGCTGACATCCAACACCCGATCCATAGCCAACCTGGCTGGGCTCTTACTGCTCATACCTGAGGGACTTTCCCTGGCTTTTATCACACGGTACAATCTCCCAGGATTACAGGTACTTAAGGCTAATTAGGTCTGCTCTGTTGCCCTCCATTTCAATGCCCTCTGTTTCCCTAACAGCCAGTTTACTTTCCCAGTTCAGGAAGATAATTGTGGTGGCACGCTCCGGAGAGGTAAAATGATAGCCTTGCACACACGCACCCCACGTGCCTTCCCTTGCAGGAGCAGGGAGGTGATGAGATAATTGCCAGAACAATAGCTGAATCCCAGTTTACCTTAGTCAGTTTGCTTTTATCAGATGTCTACCTTCAAAGGTGTAATTATGTGATTAGGAAGAAGGGGCTGTAAACAGACAGGACTTCACTCCTCCCCACCCATGGGAAGAGGCCCATAAATCCCCACCTCTTCCTGAGGTACCTCCAATTCTCCATCACCTGGAAGGAGATCCAAAGCTCTGCTGTGCGTGCACATCAATATTCTCTCCCCTGGGTTGTTTGTTTTTGGTTTTTTTTTTCTTCCAGTGTTAATAGCATACAAATTATCAACACAAATACTGTTCTCTGTGCACATTGAAGTAAGGTTCAGAATGGAATTTGATCATTGCTCGGATTTGCAATAATTATCATTGTATGTAGGGTTAAGTGCTGGAAAAGCGGAATTCTTATTTGCCGTTTAACAATTCCCTCTTCTGTCTGTGAGCTCTGATTCTCCCATTATTGTTTCCTACAAATATCCCAGATACTTATAAATATTCTATTGCAATGAATTTTATATGACCCTTCAGTTCTAACAGCGGAAGCTGCATTTTGAACTTAACCTAAAATCCAGTGCAGTAAAGCCAATTTTTGAATGTAACCTTTCTACCAAGTGGTAAAGACAGTAATAAAGTCACTTATCACTGTTCAAGTCCCTCTTGACATATGATTAATCCATCCAACCCCCCATCCAAAAATCCAGAGGCAGCAAATTTGCCCTTCCTGCATGCACAATGCACAGAGACTGAGCATCATCCAGCACTCCCTAACTGGGTGCCACCATAGAAATATGCATGGTAAGAATACACAGCACTATATTTTGGAAGGCCCCACAGTGGGCTGTATGTGCAGAAGTCCTCTGCTTTATTTTCTTTTCCATGATCCTGTGCCTCATCTCTCACCCTATGGCATCATGGAGGGAAAAGTAAGAAATTAGAGTCCAGGTCAATCTTAGCTCCAAATGGACACTCTCCTTTCTTTGCCATTGAACCATGGAATCGTTGAACATCCTGAGGTGGAAGGGGCTCACAAAGCTCTCTGAGTCCAACTACTGTCCCCACACAGTCCCACCCAAACCCTATGGCTGAGGTTGGTGTCCCAGCACTCCCTGAGCTCTGGCTGCCCTAGGAGCTGTGCCATGCCCACTGCCCTCTGGGGCACAGCCTGTCCCTACCCCCACCAGACCCTCCTCTGACACAGTTCTGTGCTGTTTCCTTAGGTCCTTCCCAAAACATTTGATGTCCATCTCCTCATTTATGTTTAGTCTTTTTATGAGGTCTTCCTGGATTCTCAGCTATGTTCCTTACTGCCTTGTGATGTGCAGCACCTTTCCTTTTATTCAGTTAATACTGCCAGGAGAAGCACTGGCTCTTCATTTCGCCATGCCAGTGTGTGTGCCATCCCCTACTGGGTGTGCCCCTGAGGCAATCTGTGCTATCCTGTGCAGGCTGCATTCTTTCCTTGTACCCTTATCATCAGGCTAGGAGACCCTAACACCATGGAAAAAAAACAAAACAAAACAAAAAAACTACCCTCTTCCTCAGACATCAGGCTCTGGATGTCAGATAAATCTGTATGCTGGTAGCTATGCTTTTCAAGGACGTGTAAATAAGATTAATATGTGCCTCTCATTACAGCCCTGGGGTAAGCAAAGTGGAAAACAGTCACTTTGGGGTGGTTATAGGCATGAGCTACAGAGATCTCTATATGTGTTTTAGAAGCATCCACACGTAAGACTCCTGGAACTATGATTAAACTAACAAGTCTTTTTGAGACTGTGGCATTTTCCAATAAATGATGCCATCATCCTGGGGAAATGGTAAGGTAGCAGATGTCAAAACATAAGCTTAAATAAAGTTTTAAGCAAGACATAGTATTTAAACTGGGCTTTGACCTTTGTGCACACTCAGGAAAAAAAAAAAAACAGACAAGCTCTCAGAAAACCTGAACTCAAGCTGCTGTAGGCAGGTTCACTGCAGTCCTGAACATAGCCCTATAAACTGCAGCCATATCTTCCAGCATCAACCAAAGGATGCTAAATGCTGCAGTTGTGTCTCTCTTCTCATAACCAGCCTAAACTGAAACTGTGAATTTCCCAAAGCACCAAGCAAAGAAGTTAGAACTCTAGGATAGGGTGAAAAAAGGGTAAGAATTAGAAATAGTCTGCAATTTTATTTATTTATTGTTAAAGACAAAAATCCAATGTTACTGTAGCTCCAGTCTAAAAATATTTATATCATAGACTCATAGAATGGCCTGGGTTGAAAAGGCTCACTGCTCATCCAGTTCCAACCCCCTGCTGTGTGCAGAGTCACCAACCAGCAGCCCAGGCTGCCCAGAGCCACATCCAGCCTGGCCTTGAATGCCTGCAGGGATGGGGCATCCACAGCCTCCTTGGGCAACCTGTTCCAGTGCATCATCACCCTCTGGCTGAAAAACTCCTCCTATGTGGTGTCTCCATCATATAATTGTTGCCTGTCCCTCTCTGTATCTCTGGAGACTACCAATCACTTTAGCAACTAGCTATTGATATTACATGAAAATATGCTTGAGTAAACTGTAAGTTGGATATATTGAGAGTAATGCAGTCTTGCCATGTGCTTCCTTTCAGAATAATCCTTCAATGTATAGCACTATCCAAACTCATTACTGGAAATCAAATTAAGTTTGTCACTGTAGCATCCACAAAGTTATGAATTTACTGAGATATCCTCCTATGAAATATTACCTCTCATTTTTGTATTGATCAGAAATGTTGAAATATAGAAAGATTAAGATAAAAATTTTCGTAAAACTGGGAAATCAAGTGACCAAATCAAGACATTTTCAATGTAGTTGCGTGGTTTACTGATCTCAGAATGGTCCAAAGAAGGGGAACTTGGCCTCTGTATTCAGAAGAGCCCTTGGGGACAAGGGACAAGAACACACACTGTTTTCTATTGGAAATTGGCTTCAATGACTTGCTAGCCTTCACTTAGGAGATCTGCTCAGGCAGGCACCGATTTTGTCTTTCAGTCTTCAGTAAATGTAAATGCAAATTCTGAGCGTATTTGGAAGTCTATGGTTTGGGCGTGTGTGGGTGAATTTTCAAGAGAACAGCAAAGCAGTGCAAACCCGGCACTGCAAATGCTATACCTGTAGGACCCAACAGTGTGAGTCAATGTTGGGGGGAGGAGAGTGAGAGAATTAAAAAAAATAATATATATATATATTTTTTTTTTTTTTGAATAAGGAAATATTTTAGGAAAATGAACTGTCTTCTATTAGACCAAATCAGTTAGCTGAATAAAAAGAAAAGGCTTTGGGCATGTAAAACTTCATCACTTGTCAGCTGCGTTCTGACCATGTTGTACACTTGGCGCAGTAAGAGCATTGTCATTGCTATAAAGATCCAATGTGCAAAAGAAAAAGGGAAAATAAATAAATAAATAAAAGCTTATTTTCCCTACCATCAATCTGAACAAACAGTTGAATTGTTTATACTGAATTCCTCCAAAAATTAGCCTTGACATAAGCGCTCAAGATTCAGCCCGAGCAATTACAAATTTGCAGAGTTGTAAGTGACAGAAAACAGGGTTTTATCCTGGAAGGCGTTAAGCATCCTTACGTACACATGCAGGGAGAGAGAAAAAAAAAGGAAAGGAGAGGCAGAGAGAACATATGTTGTAGACAATCCCGCCTCCCATAAAATTGCTGTTGAGTCAAGTAACCTGTTTAAAAACAATGTATTCCTCTAACTACAGCCACCTGGCTTGTAATTATATTCCTCATTAGAAACTGCTACGGGTCTTGAGTGATTAGTTATTGTTTATAAACTGTTCCACTGTAGACCACCTGTTTTCATATACTGCTGCACCTTCTTCTTGCTATGCTGCATCATATCTATTCATAGAAAAGCACCTGTTTCCTGACAGTGCAAAACCAGAGAGGAACACGTCTCTGTAAGCAGCTGGGGGAAAGGTCTTGGTGAAGGACAGCCTGGTCTATTTGCTGCTATGAGGATGCCTTCGGTCCCAGTTCTAGAGCTTGATGAGGTTACCCCACCTCGCGTGCGGGCTGTGCATGACGCGGTGCTGGTG
Organism: Centrocercus urophasianus; assembly: GCF_019232065.1. Classification (NCBI taxonomy): domain Eukaryota; kingdom Metazoa; phylum Chordata; class Aves; order Galliformes; family Phasianidae; genus Centrocercus; species Centrocercus urophasianus. The sequence goes on along the minus strand of NW_024884844.1, from coordinate 11,712,972 downwards.
GAGAACATCTATAATTAGCCCTCAGGGGAGTGGGAAGTCCAGATAAATAAAGCACGGATCGTGGCACTAATTGCCAAAGAGTTAAATGATTCCATGTTGAAAACACCCGTCGGACAGGGAAGGTGAGGGGCACGACGTGCAGATGCAGGAGGTGAGGCATGAAGGCCGCATTGCCTTAAATAAACCCACGGATCGCTGCGGCCCCAATGGCAAAGGCAAAGAGGAGACACTGAATTTCTTAAGGCGATTCAGTCATGTAGACAACAAACTCATGCTGCAGTTGAAATATTTAGAGCCAAATTCTGCTCTGAGTCACGCTGACTTCGGCTGATTTACCCCCAAGCCCAAACACTGTAACGGAGAGCAGGGTTTGGGCCCTAAATTGCTAAACTATAAATAATTATCCCACCAATAGATTTCACAACTTACCACAAATGGCAGATAGTATTTTTCTTCATTTTTAAAGGACTGAGACATCTGCCCAGGATTGAACTGAAAGCTCCCTGAGACCACTCTGTTTCATCAAAGGGAAAGGTGCCCCTTGCTGTGGGTGTTTGGAGCACTTTGCATCTTAAATCCATGAGTAGGAGCTTGTGGTGACCCAGGGTGATATGTTGGCAGTGCTGGGAAATGCTGCTGGGAGAGGGAGATGCAAACTTTCCGGCCCTTTCGCAGCACTTTCCCTATCCTGCTTCAGACACTTCTGGCCACATCTCCTCCTGTTTAATGTTTGCTGTGGTTGTTTGCAACAGCACAGCCCGCGGCAATGGGCCTCCCCACCATCGAGATATGTTCTGGGAGTCCCCAGTCTCCCCATGTGCTGTTTCTTTTTTCTCACAAGCCAGGCCAGAAGCTGACTGTGCAAGGGAACCTTAAGTGTTCCCCAGAAACACAAGAATCATTTTCCCTATGGGAGTTTTGGGATTTGCTGATCACCCTTAAGGACTCATTGTTATTCACGGGCGTTTGGTTTTGCTTACTCATTTATTGGGTAACTGATAGCTTCCAGTTTGAGATGGCACACCCTGATAGAATGGAGGATAACACAGCCAGGAAGGTTTTTTCTTTATAAGACACAGTGCTATGATGAACAACCTCGTCATCACCCTGTGTTCCCACACAGCAAATGTTAAGCACCTGTGCATAGCAGCAAATCATCGGTTGTTTGTTCATAACTGAACACGTTCTTAGACCTAATTCTCTGTATTTATCCATCTCGCATACATTTTTTGGAGTTACTTGACACCTTAAGACACCAGAATTATGCAAATGGATTGAGGAGAGCCTGTTTCTCTGATGAACGTTTAAACCGTAGCATTACTCCCCATCAGTACTGCGAGGATCCCACAGAACCTGTCCTCCAGCAAAACCTCAGAGTGTGCAGCATGAAGCCTGTCCACCTAAACTCCCCAGGGCACATTCAGCCAGTGAAAGACATCTGGCAAAATGAATGACAAACCATTGTGTACTTTAGAGATTCAGCTACGGGACTTAGATGTTTCTGGATATCATCACAGACCAACTTTCTGTTATTTTTTCAGCTGTAGATGTGGTGGAACATGTAGGCTGTGAGAGCTGGTTTGGAGGGCAGAGGCTATGCATTTTTTTTCAGGTGAATGTTAATGGCCCCTGGCTGGCTTCACTTTGATGGGGACTTAATTGACAAAAAGCTAAGAATATCTGAGGTCCCTATTTTTGAAGTGATGATGTTTGGCCTCCATCAAAGATCATCATCTTTTGAGTCAAGGCCCTATGTAAAACTGATCACATTCTTATTCTTTCCTAAAACCAAACAGAAGTAAACAAACAAACAAATAAAACAGCCCTTAGAGCATAATTCTCAGTCATAAATGCTTTTTCGTGCAGTTTTTATCTATTTCCTGTTCTAAATACGGAGATAAAATGTTATAATATCAACATTATTATCCCGGAACAGTTGCTAAAAAATATAATAATAATAGTTACCTCTTTATTGCCCTATTCCAGCTTCTCTGCTAGCATTTTGGTAGATATTTATATACTTTGGTATCTAGTAATAAGAGCACGTTAAAAAAACCAAAACCCAACAAAAGACTGAAGGGTTACAGAGAAGCACAAAGGGGTCTCTTTTTAAAGTGACTAACCCAGTTGATTTCAATAAGAGTTTGGAACATAATCAAAAGTTCTCAGTTGTGAAGAACTGGCAATAGGGTCTGCAGGAAGCATAGATCTTCCTTGCCCAGTGGGTTACTGCATGTTTGGAGAAATCAGAATTTTTCTGAGCTGGTGCAACCTCTCTCTTTGAATTCTTTTGCTTGCTTTTTCTTTTTTAAAGGTGTTAAAGAAATATGACTGTAATTAACAACTGACAAAAATATCTGGGTTTGAACTGAAGTGGGAAATCACAGAGGTTACTTATTTCCTCATGCTTTTACCATTTGTTCTCTTTTCTCAAGGAAGTTGAAAGACCCAAGGTTCAAACTTAATAAGGCCCCATGCCGTTACTAAGAGTATTTACAACGTGCAAAAAATAAGCCAGCACATTTCTTATATTTAAATTTGTTTTCAGTCATCTGAGCTATTACACAGTATGCCATCCCTAAACCTTTTGTGACAAGCAGCAAATGTTTCTCAGACAAGGGAAAGAATGATGTGTTCAACTACTCTAGCTGCTTGAGCCCGGGAAAGCGACAAAACATTGGTATGTGAGCAATCCCTACATCCCAATTTGCTTCGACATCACAAAAACCAGGCTGCTTCCAGCTCATGGTCTGTGCCACAAATGTGTGCGTTTGGGGTCAGTCCATGGAGTGCCCCGTGAGTGGGTGGCAGGAGCTCCTCTGACAGATGGAGCTTCAGATTACTGTGGAATAGACAATGATATGGTGATTATTACCTACAATTACTCAGCATTTTCTGTTATCAGCCCTAAGCCCCTTTGGTTCACTGGGAACTTCAGTGGGAAGTTTACCGTTTTCTGGCAGTGCGGATTGAACTGGATTCTTTTGGTGCTGGTTGTATAAAACTTGCTCTAGAAACTATCATCTCAGCTTTATCATGTTTAAAATCTGATGTCTGATGTTTTGGTGCGCTGTGGACAAACTAAACTGGCCCAGATCCCTGAGGCTGTCTGGATGCAGCAGCCATGGATGCTAAGCAAACTCATCAGTGCAGAGTCTGTGTGTGAGATAACCAAGCAAGTCAACATGAATTCTTGTAATGTGTCCTCACGTATCCCAAGGAAACAGCAGCCTTCCTGGTGAAATTATCTTTTGGATGACTTCTAGTTCTGGAGAATCTTGATCTTTTTAAGCAAATTCATGTGGAAGGAAAACGTGAAGGTCTGGGTGACACTTGTTAATGTCCTTAATCATCCTTTTGATGGCATAATGGAGGAAACTAGTATTTTTCTCTATTATTCCTTTAACAAACAAATGTAGCACCTACAAACACTGAATAACATCCATGTCCATCACAGAGCTGCTGGAATGCAGTGAGACATCTCACTCAGCGCTCTACTGAGTCACTGTAAAAATAACCCCGCCAAGAACAGCTGACCAACACTCACTTTTATGTCCATCTCTTTAAAAAAAAATAAAAATAAAAAAATAGATTAAAAAATACTTTTTAATGGAAATTTGTAGATTGAGAAAGGTTCTTAGGTTCTTAGATGGAAGATTCAAGTCATTATTAAAGAAAAACAAAACAGTTACTTGTGCACATGGCTCACCATGGAAACCTTGGAAAAAAACATGAAGATGAATCATTTTCAAACTGAGTGGGCACAGAGTGGTGTTCAGGGTCCTGTTTGGCAGCTTGAGCTAAGGAGAGCCGCTCACCATCCACGCATAGCAACCAACAGGGAACAAGGTGCTGGTCTTGCTGAGGCCAAGGTCGCATTGCCAGAGACATGGCATCCAAAAGACGTGTAGTAGGGTAATAAGAGGCTAAATAGACTTGTCCTCAGCTCCAGGGCTGCCAACAGTGATTATTTTTTCCTCATAATATCATATTTTCTAATGGACAAAGTGAACCTCCAGCCACTGAGCAGTTATGCGTCTGCAACTGGACTGTATTTTAAGTTAATAAGTTAATTTCTTTGAGAAGCATAGAAAAAATAATCTTTAGAAAGCTTCCAGTAGGCACTTTTAGTGTTTGCTTTCATCCACTTTTTCTGGGCTTGTCTTTACTCTTATCAGTATTTTGGCCAAGAAAGTTTCTGAACAAATCTGCTTGCAAGAGTTTCTTTAGAAACTGCTTGCATTTTCTTTTGATGGTAAGGCAGTTTAATGTCTCATTTTTATTATTCTAGGGAAAGAAAACAACCTTCCACATTCCTGCTACATCTTCCTTCAGTCAGCCACCTTCATTCTTTTAATCTTTGTGTATTCATTTAATTGTCTTAGTATCTGAGAGAATCATTCAGCTTGAAACTTCCATCCTGAATGCCACCTGGAAAGATTTTGAGATCAAAGAGATGTGGATGCAGATAAGCATCCAAAATATTGTATCTTCTATCACTCATATGACTTCTTGTGGATAGAGATTCTCCAGCCATGGTGTGATTCCAGATTGGAAACTGTTTTCTAAAGTGGCTCAATATGCTTTGATATTTATCATCTCAGTTATTTCCAGCTATGTGCAGTATTGGCCAGATCAACATGTGTGCAGGGTCCATGGAGCTGCAGGTGTCAGACTCAGATAAAACAATCACTACATGGCTTTGGAGCATAACTACTAGATTGTTTATTCTTTCAGATATCCAACTCTGCAGACTTACTTGCACTTACTTGCAAACTTACTTTTATATGATTTGACCAGGTGGTAAATGCTATACGGAGACAAATAGTTGTCTCAATATCCAGGCATAGGTCAAAGCCAAGAGGTCCTACCTTCCAGCACCCAGATCAAGCTGCTGTCCTTGGTCATTCTGTGGCACTAGAAAACCTGTGTCTGTGTCCAAACCCCAGAAATTCTGAAGCAGAAGGTTAAATGCTCTGGTTGCATTTAATGCTAATCTCTCTCTGCAGAGCTGTATTTGTTTTAATTTAATTTATTCACTGAAATCACAAAGAAGTTTTGGATCTAGTGCGTATTTGCTATTATTCTGATTTGAAGTCTAATCCTCCACATCTGGATGACACATTGTTTTATACTTTAATTATTGAATAGACTATTTCTTTTGCTAGATGAAAACTAAGGCAAACATTTAAAAATTACAAGAGGATTTTAAAAACCATTGGCAAACGGTTGACATAGACTTTCTGTAAGCGTTGCTTACATGCAGAAAATGAAACATACCATCCCTTCTGTGCTGGGATATCTCTCATTGAGTGCAAGGGGAGGGAGGTACAGATGCTGATTAAAAGGCAGCTTGGACTATACCAAGGATAAAGAAAAATTAAATGTCTATATAATGAAATCAATTTTATTTTTATTTTTTTTTCTCTGTGGATTTGTGATCTGGGTTGTTTTCTTTGATGCTTATCAGGGCTGTACTCACCCTCTACCTTTTTCCTCGGTTGGGATTTGGTGTCCTCCCATGTTAGCTTGTTTTCATGTGAAATATAACCTTTTCTTTTTCTTTTTTTTACCAAAGAGGGAAGTTGTTAAGCGGAGAGGAAAAAGCTAACAACTATTTTCCCTCTGCTTAGGAAAATAGATCAAACAGTTTAATCAATAAAGAGAATAAAAGAGGTTAGGATCTTTCAGAAGCAATTCATTCAGTCAAAACTGGATGGAAATTAATCATAATTTATTCCTCCCAGATGTAAGGCCATGCTGTGACATGCCATTTAGCCCTGTGTTCTCTCCCTGCTCATGGACAGCAACAGATGCTTTCAGTAAAGGGCTGACTTAAATTCAGGCATCCAGGAATGTTCCCCATTCATCCCTGATCCTACAGAGTTTATCCATATAGCTGCTTTTTCTAGCATCTTGTGGACCATTCTATGAGTTTTCCAAGTTGTTTTGTGAAATCCCGTTGTCTCCACAGCTCAATTATGAACCATTCAAAGACATTTTCATTTCTGGGTACAGTATTCACTGAGAATGCAAGTGAAATTGGAAGAGCAGTAGTGGAAAGTGGAGAATTAAGGGTGGAAATAGGGACCTTTGTATTCTGATTCAGTTGTACCTGTCTGGAAAGCACCTGAAGGCAGGGAGCTGAACTAACAAAGCCCCGTATGTCCCATATGCTCACTTCCATGACAGGTCTCACAAACAATTCAGAGGTTTAATTGTCACTACCTCTGTTTGACCTTTTGTGTTGCTGGGGTGGATGAGTGACTGAAAGTCTCAGAAACAAACGACGCTGGTCTCAGGGATTGTCTTTTGGCCTCCCGTTTGGTTATGGTTTTGTGTTTATCTTTTTCACACATCTTCCTGAGATACATGGAAGAGCGGCAGCCTCCAGTTCCTGCTTCTCTGAGTTTGAGTCTGTGCCATGTCATGGTGCTCCTTCCATCTTGCCAAGGATATTCAGTTGAATAGTGCTTATTAAAGGAGCAAGAATAACCTTTGCTATCAAGCTATGAGCTGAAAAAACCCTCAGGTTTGAGGAAGAGACATCTTATTGTAGGTGGTAGCGTGAGTTCTGAATTTCTTCAAGCTCTTCTACATGTGAGTAATTTACTTTGAAGTCCCTTTAAGCATATCCTGATATGAATTAAAACTGGAAACAGCTGAGTTCCAGCATTTATAGATAAAGTCAGTATTCATTTAGAACACATAAACATGGTAAAATAAACATAAATCAGTTTTGGACATTTGCTTTACCGCATCAGCTGCTTCCAACTCTCTTGATGTTTTGAGCCAGAATATCCAAGTGAGCATTTGTTCCAGCAGTTAATAATGGATGATAACTTGCAAAGCTTCGGTTGGTCACTGTGGTGTGAAAGACACCTAACTTCCCTGTTAATGTGCATTCTGTGCCTGACAAATAGTAGCTGTGCGAGGCAGCACTGTCTGAACAGTGCTTACTAGGAACATAGCAATCGTTGAGGAGATGTACTTCAATGCTATGACGTTTTCAGATAGAGAAAAACTACTTTTGCTAATTTAAAATAATATTTACTCCTTCCTACTGTCTCTCTAGAAATGAATATGGATTCCTCTTTTATGTTAACATTTTGAGTATTGCTAGCTGTTGCCAACAACAGAGACCATTTAGCTTCGCTTCCTGAAAGGTCTTGGAACTCCAAAGTTGCCGAGCCCATGCCCTCTCTGTATAGGAGAAAGCCATTTCTTCCAAATTATGTATGCATTTTTACAGGCTGCAGTCTTTATGGAGACTTCTCCCAGTTATGCCCCAAATTATCTGGTCCATTAAAAAAAATTCACATTAGACATTCCTTACTTATCTCCATGAGATTATATGATGCATGCTACAATTTTCCTGAAGGTGATCGCATTTCTGATTGGTTTATTAATTTGTGTTTATTGTAGGTACTGTGGTATAATGTTTTATCTTAATTAGTATTTTTATGCCCACTATATTAAGCACGTATGTGGCCGGTTTTTTATGCTGCATGTCTTTCCAGTGCAACTAAGGTTTAGTGTTTTACTTCAAGAGGGAAAATTTATAATCGAATTAAAAGTAATTACATACACATTTTGCTTCAAAACCAAACTATATTGTATTCGAATGAGACAATACTTGAGTTTCAAATCCATAAGTTTCTTGGTAAGATCCTGTTAACCCCCATATTATATCAACTAGCCTTAAATTCTTCGGATAAAATATGTGTTTTGTTTTTCTTTGCAGAAATAAAGCCTAATCTTTGGCATTCGTTGCAAACACTGTTTCACCCACTTCTTTTTAAAAAGAGATCTTTTTGTTACTAGAAGGCTGGCAGGCAAAAAAAAAAAGTACATTCTTTCAGAGTAAATCTTTTGTTTTAGGTGTGGGATAGGATTTTGTTACCCACTGTAACAGAAATATAGAAAATATAGAGAAAAATAGAAATATTTCAGAAATATTATGAGCCCCCTAAAAGCATGTCTGACAGGACTAGCAAAGCATTAAAGCACTGCTTTGTGTTTTGTTTTTTTGTTTTTGTTTTTGGTTGGCACCAGAGATTCAGGCTTTGTGCTCATTGGTTCTCAGTGGTAGAGACCCATATAATTAAAAGGCCACAAACTAGTGCTAGCTTTTGTAACTTTATTCAGGAAATGTTCTTCAGCTTCTACGTACATCAGTTGTTTGTTTGTTTGTTTGTTTTTGTTGAGCTTTGTTTTGTGTCGTATTTTTGTTCTGTTATTTATTCCTGATCTGAAGAGATGTAAGATGTGTTTTAATCTGATGTTTTTACTCTGGGAATGCCTAGAAAATCATGTTGCTTGTCAGTATATGCTGTTCACCTTCTAACCTGCAACCTGCAGTTGCCTGTTGGCCATGCCCCCTTGCAGTAAGGTCTTAAGCTTGAATAATTCCAACCAGTTAATTGTCCAAATGAGAAGTATTTCAACATTTTATCCTTAAACAACTTCTAGTTTTGTCATCTGCTGCTTGAGGTTGGTGCACTGCATTTGAATTCAGCAAAAGTTGATGCAGAAGCACTTCGGTTTGTAAGCCAGCAGTTCTGTTGAAATGAGGAGTGAGCTGTAAATTACCCACCACTGAGTTGCTGAGTCACTTGAACACTTCAGACTGCTCTAAATGCAAGATCCAATGGGGCTGCTGAATTATCCCAGGCTGTTTTTCAGAAGACCTTGTGTCATGATCTCATTCCGAATATGATTTTTTCCCTGATAAGTATTTAATTTGAGATTTCAGTAGTTAAGAGAATTGAACAGAGACATTTTAAGTGCTTCTTTGTCTATCATTAGAGACACCAAGTGACACAGGAAAGGATAATGAACATAGAAAGAGCCCCCAAAGCACTTTTAGATCGTTTCTTGAGAGTCAGCAGGCCGATATTGACTTTGATTAAGCACTCTCTCTGGTCCCATTAGTTTGGCAAACTGTGAAACAAAAGTGAGCTTCCTTTCCAAGTTGGTTTCACATAAACTCTTTTATAACTTCAGTTCTGAACTTCTGTAGAACATCTCCAGTTTGCTTTTGTTGCTGTTGTTGTTGCTTCTTTTTGCTGCAAGAAAGCATTCTTTTTAGTTGTAAAGAATTCATAATCTCAAACCAACAGTTTTTCATGGTATTGAGGCATGGTAGAACAGTCTCTTATTATTATATGTCTCAAAGCTGCAGACTAAAGTGCATAAACGTGTTTCCTTATGTTCCTCTAAACAGCATGGTGTGTGTGGTTTTCATTTAATTGACAGATTTTAAGTCAACGGATCAAGTTTAGACACAAATTTCTGAGGTTGGTGAATATTGTATTTATAACAACAGTTTGCCTTCTTGTTGTCTGCCAGTTGCCAGCAGGTCTCTCCCACACCTTTGCTGTGAATTTTAACTCTGCCTATCATGAGGGGTCATGGGAAATTTGAAAGATTTGTGACAATAAGGCTTTCAAATGTGTATTTGACCTTCTTTTCTCTTAACAAGTCCATAAGACAGCAAATTCTTGTCCATTTAGACTGTTATTTAGCTTTTTGTGGAGAGGTAGTGAGACAAGCCTTGAGCCGTTGGTTGCTGTAAATCTCTTTGGTGCATAATGTGGTCCCCAAAAGTATCCAGGTAATGGTTTGTTCTAACTTCCAGCCATTTCTAATTGCTTACAGGTTGAGAAAATCATCACAATTACCCTTTGTTATTTTTGTTTCTTGCACACGAGATGAAATATGAGACACATAAATGAATAAAAAGAGGGCGTGGGGGGGAGGGAGAAGGAAGGAATAATTCACTCATTCTTAACATCCTTCAAGCCAATTAGCAGTAGATCCCAGGAATAGACATCTGACAGATTGGCTGGAGTTGGCAGCTTTTTCTGTGGCAGTTTGCTGCCACTCTCCTGCTTCACCTGGGAAGTCTCAGAAGAGGTTACATCGCTGAGCTGCCATTGTAGCAGTCCAAGATCACATCCATCATAGCTTCTGTTCAAGTTAATTCCATGCAGGAAATACTTTACATATTATGTCACATATGCTTGGCACTATGTGCCACCAGAAATACATATTAATGCGTTGCTAAATATTTCATAATCAAACAGTATATTATCATAAATAAAAGTGCAAAGTAGGCTATTTCCTATCCCAGTGTTAGAATCTCTCAGATCATTGTAAGGGCGGAGTAGTTAGCCCAGCTGAGGCACTCAGTCCAAGGTACAGTCAGGTATTTTTTATCTCAGTTATCTTGTGTCAAATCTTAAAGGTAGTCCACAATAAGGTTTATATTTCTGTGTATATATAGATAAAAACACACACACCTACAATCACACGTGTGTGCACACATGAGTACAGTGACACGTACACAGGCTGGGCACACAGAGAGTATAGATTTCAACATGAATTTGACATTGATTTCTGGGGTAAACAAATGGTTTTAAGTCTTTACTTGCCCACAGCTAGATCATAATATTCTGCATTTCAAAGTGTCCAAGTACCTTTAAAGTGATGGCTGCAGAGTCCCCCAAGGCATAAAGCAGATAAAACCTTCTTTTTAAAAGTATTTTGCTCACCTTTGTAAAAAAAGGAACTTGGGGTTTATTGAGTGCAGGAAAGCCTAATTCCCATAGTAACCAATGCACGGCTGATATTGATCAGCAGAGTCAAAGGCAAAACCTACTGACAGGAATAAAGAGTGACTGTTTCTTATCCTCATATGTATTCTTCCTGGAGTTCCTGGAGGTAACTGATCCCACAGGCATGTTGTGCTCCCCGGGAGTGAGAATGCTCCTGGTTGTGTCAGTGGCACACAATAAATAGGGATTCATAACCAAAGATGCTCAGATTGCCTGTGTTTCTGACTAGACCCCAGCAAAGCTCCCTAGGATTTTAGAAAGATTTTGCTCAAGCAAGGTGTGTGCAGAGTTGCTCCCTTCGCACAGTCTGTCTGGAGGCCTTTGAAATCTCTTCCCCATTTTTTTTATTTCCCACCTCAATTAATGAGACCTCAAAGGTTTTTTAAGTTCCTGTTCTTTGTGTTCACCATACTTGTGACAGGTCCAAAATCTGATAAATTAACATTTGCAATCATGTCTGATCTCTCCTTAATGATTTCATTAGGTGTTAAATACGAAGCTTAGCATCTTTTTTCATGTTAAGGCATTCCTTTTTGAACTGCAGAGCTTCGCAGAGAAGATCTTTGAAACCAAGAGCTCATGAATTATTAGCATTCACCACAATGCATATACATACCTTAAATCCTCTTCACGATTAGATCATTCCCAGAATTGACAAGTCTATAAGGATGAAGAAAGGGGACCTGTGAGAGCTGTGCAAGGAGAGAGATTTTGTAGAACATGATATCACATAATAAAGAATAAATTCTCTCAAGCCTGATAGTTTTGCAAGGTTTTACATACTCCTGGGCAGGTAATAATCTTCCTTAGGTTTTCTGGACTTGCAAGGAGCTTTAACATTTTTTTTTTCCCTGACAAAACTGTTAGATAACAACTGAGCCAAAATTAAATAACCCCAAAAGTCTTCCTCTCTAATCCCTTCTGTGCATGCTTAATGTTTCATTCTCCCACTTCAATTATGCCATCTGCATTATGTCTTTCGCTCCCCACTCAAAAAGTTGTTAAAATGAAAAGTGTCACAGCTCCATTATGCAGGCCTATACCTGTGCTGGCAGCATGCTCTTCTTCTCACCTCATATTGCCTTTTGCCTGGGAAAGAGATCCCCGCGGTGCATATGAAACTGGAAACTGAAATGAAATGAAGTTGATATGCAGGAGCTGGAGTATAGGTTATGACAAGCGAGCAAAATACGTAAATCTGGGGAGAATTCTGAGCTTAGTTCTTTGGGTCAAAAGTGATCAAGCCTGAGTGGCTAGCTCTCGTCATGTACACCAGCATCCCAGCCTCACAAAACTCAGTGGTGGGACTTGACTGTGAGTCCTTAGTAACACAGATAGCCTGGGTTTTACAGGTGCGAGGAACACACAGCTGTCATCGGCTCCAAATACACATTCGGAAGTCAGATTATAGGCATCAGTTTTAACATACTGGCTGTAGACCGTTTCATTTCCTGTTGTAATCCATCTCCAATACATCTCCGTACAAGGTGTCATCAAGACCTTTCCTAAGAACTCAGCTGAGAAGCAGATACAGTAGATATTTTTGAGAGAACATATTGGATTTCCACTGGAATCAATTCTTCAAAGCAATAATGAGTAACACGTTTTTATATATTCCCGAAACGTTCTCCACTTTCAGGGGACTCCTCAAGAAGGATTGCCTTGATGAGTTTATGATTATTTGGAGGATATAGGTGTATTAAGTTAGAAATAACTTAACAACAAGTTTTGGAAAGATGTTTCAAATTTGCACCTTTTAAAAGTACCTGTGTAGGCAGTAGTTTGGTTCTCTGCTTCATATCTTTTCATAAAAACCTGTTTTCCATTTATTTCTAGCTTGCAACTGTAATACATCATACATTAGCCTGGCACCACAGATGATTGAAAATTTGGGAAAAAAGTGCACAATATATATTTATATACATACATGTACTTCAGGTTAAATCATGCACCAGAGTGCAGAAGGATTTTTCACTGACTTAGTTACAGAGCAGTACCCTGGAGACAATTTCATGTTTAATTTAGAATGGCTGCAATATAGGAAATAGTAGAAAACAGGCTGTTGTTCACAGCATTTGCCACCACTATCTTTCCAACAAAAGATGTCACCCAGGTGCTTAGTTTGCAGGATTTCTGACTGTGCTTGAATCCTTGGCTGGATATTTCCCTTCAAACCCATTACCAGCAGACTTTCCCTTCAACCACATTACCAATAGATCCATTACCCTCTGAGCAGTGCTCACTACATAAGAGGACCTCAGGAGCATTTGCACTAGCACAAAAGTCTGTCCTGGGGACCTTCAGTGCCACTCTCTTTAAGTGATCCATAGCCATTAGGAAGGTCTTGAAGCACAGCTGGGATGAGAAAAAAGGTCTTCTTTGTAATTCAGTGCTACCATTAAATGCTCGTTTTCATTTCTGGAGCCCAGAGAAGTTTTAAGTTAGCATGGAAGCAACCTTCAGAAGTAGATGTAAACTCCCACAAGGTTTTTGGAAAGCAGTTTGAAATGGTTTGAAAAGCCAACAGAATAGTTTCTGTAATTTTGAAGTTTTAATTAAATGATAGGAGTTTATTAATTTATCAGCTTACCACAGAATAAAGTCAAACATAGGTGCTGTTTAATTTTAAGAACAACTGGAACACTTCCCATCTAGTTCTGTCTCTTCAATACAGAAGTCAAAAGCTGAACATCCAGAAGGCTGAGCACAGTTGCTGGAGCAATGGTAGTTCATATAACAATCCATTGACTTTCCAAAGTAGTATCTCCAGGAGATACTGAAGGCCTTCCAGCACTCCTAGAGATGCAGAAAATTAATTGCAAAACCCCCCAGATGGGTTGATCAGAGCAGTGGTATGCGTATTGCAACCAAATACGGATTTGCAAACCATGCTGGAAATTCTGCATGGGGAAAAGAAGGGCAAAAGGGAACTCTGGAGACTGCAACTCACTTCCCAGACTGATTGTGTCAAGTACAGTGGGGTAGCATTGGGAGCTTATGAGAGATGGGATGGGAAGAATCCTTAGCCACCTGCAAGGGCCACAAAGAGAAATAACAGCTGGGGTGCTTGTGGTTAAAAGTTTGTGCTTGTTGTAAGAAGAGTCTGTGACGTTATTAAAGTGAGGTGGTTGGACTGTGTCTTTTTCTTTGCATCCTTCAGAGGTAATTAGTGCCTCATCACAACTTACCTGCTAGTGGGTTCAACTGATGGATCTGGCGACCTCATATGAAATAGATTATTCAAGATTGTAGCAAAGAAAAACAAATTATTTTCTCTTCTTTCTGTTGCAGTCTGCTTGAAAGCTAATTTTCAACTCCATCCTTTCATGTGCTTTACAGGAGATTAAAATGAAATTAGTTCAGAAAGGATACTGCTCAAGATCATTTTAAGATTTTCCAAAGCTCACCAGCTTGTTGACCTGTAAACCACCTTTAGCTGGACAGATGGTAAGTAACAAATTGATCTCAGCCAATAAAAATCTGTCAGAACAATCTGCTGTTGGCAGGTGTCAGATAATTATCTCAATGAATAGATAAGCAAAGTGGTAAGCAAATTAGAAGCATCCATTGTAAGTAACAGGAGGAATTTTATTTATTTGTTATGTCCAGGCCCTTGATCATTTGTTGGAAAAAAAAAGAAACAGCCCATGCTGTGTCAGGAGAATCACTGAAATGTTGTACAGGGTTATAGGTGGTGTCACCAACTCTAAAGATTTTGGTTTTCAGCCTTGTGATTCCTCTTTACTGCTAAAAATTTCTGAAAAAAGACTTGGCTGAGATGCAGCAGGAGCCCATTGCTGAGCAGTTTTATGATATATTGTTGTAGTTGCAGTTATTGCTTATACAACATGCTGTCAGAAACTTGCATGGGAACCAGGACCCCTCTGCCCTTGGCACAGTGATAAAAAGACAGTCCCTGTCCCTAAACTCACATCCTGAATTATAAGACAACAAAAGATAAATTGAGGATCATTGGGCCAAAGAGAAAAGTGCTGTGCTTAGAAAGGAGGGCTTGGAGTGTGTTGCCTGCAGTAGGATTGGAGAGAGCCACAAGACAATATTCTGCCACCAAGGCCAGAGGACACACTATTAAGAAATGATATGAATAAACAAATGCTGAGATGGCTTGCTAAGATGTTGTGATTCCAGCTTGGTTGGCATTGAATTTCCAACTGACACACAAATCACTGTGAGCGGAGACTAACTGTTGTACCTAGGTGGGAGCAGTGCAATATGGATGCTGAGGCTACAGAGACTTGCCTATTGTTACTCATGTGGTCCATGAGGAAATTTGGAATGGTTTGCATTTGGGAATATTTAGGCGTTTTGTGAGATGTTGGGTTGTTTTTCTGTAGGCATACATATGGATATATATATAGCACAAGGACTTGGATAGAAAAGTATATGGGTCCTTTCTTCCATCCATTTAAGTACATAAATATATATGCACACATATAACAATATACATACGAACATAGAAATAATTACAGTACATACAATACGCAAATACGTTGTTAACTCAGTCAAGCTCCTGGATCTGAGTCCTGGAGGCCAGCATGTGATGATTGCTGTTCCTCTACATCACCTGCTGTTGAGTTGTGTGCAGGTCTAGGATGTGCCAGAGGCAAGTGATGACCTGGAATGCCTGCTTCCTGCTTCTGCAGTGTACATGCCTCACCCAGCCTGTGCATGCCTGTGCACAGCTTTGTAAGAGCTCCTAATTGATCTGTGATACCCAAATGTGAATTTCTGTTACCCTATAGATATCAAGAGGAGACTAGAATTTTGAATGCATCTTGATTACACATTAATGAGATTAACTTCTAGTACACATTCCTCTAAGAGGTGTTTGATGGCAGTGTGACTTGTATGAGTGCTGAGAGGAAAGGCCAGATTCGTTCTTCCTCTCTGTGTTTTTCAGTAGAGCTGTATCACAGGTAAATGTGGAGCCTGATGTCTTTCCTGTTCCAGTGATGACCCCCAACAGGCAGAGCAAGAGATGGACAATGTGGGTGTTGTGCTAGCCACACTCAAGGGCTATTTTGCCAACAAGCATTTGGGGTTAGGCTGTGGCTCTTCCCAGCATTTGCAAAGAGTGAGGAAGGAGACAGCCTGCCTTTACACCCTCAAGGAGGGGGTTTGCTGTTCCCTGTTAACAGGAGTTCAAGAAGACATGGCCAATATACAATGCTTATACACCAGGGAACACATCTCTGCTGCATGCTGTGCATCCAGTGCCCCCCATCACCACAGAGATCTTCTTCCACACCACTCAGACTTTGGCCAGGGGCTTTAGCTGCGCAAGAATTACCCTCATAAATGAGAATTAATTACTGTATTATCTCAGGCATCTAGTCCTTATTACTGCTGATCCTGCAAGGCAAAATCGTAAGGACCAGCACTACACTTGTTGGTCAGGTTCAGGTGGCCATGGGAAATTTAGATTTGAATGTACAGGTTTACCACGGGTTAATGTGAGAGTCTGAATACTAAATACAGCCCACTTTGTTTACTTCCTCTAGGAGCCACAAGCCTATAACCACTTAGACACCTGATATCCCCTTTTAAAGGAGATTAGAAGTCTATCCTGCCTCAGTATTTTGGGATATTCTACTAGAGACTGGGACATTCAAAAGGATTGGATGTTTTGATGTCTTCTTTACAGTGAGATTGCAGGGCCACATTTTACCAAGTTATTAGTAATGAGAGCCATCACACCTTGCCATTTTTCATGCTGACAGGGTATTAAGACACCGTTTTCTAGGTAAATGGGGAACAAAATGTGATTCCTGTCAAAAAAAAAAAAAAAAAAGAAAAATCAGAGATCACTCATAACAGTTGCATAAAAATAATAAATGGAAAACAGCAGCTGGAGAAAAGCATATTTTGATTAACTATTGAGCCTATTTCTTCCTTCTTGAAAGAGGAGAAAAGAGTAGTTCAGAACTAAGGGCTCAATGCAGCTCAGTTGTGAGATGTGGATCTGGCCCATGCCACATAGGAGAAATATTTTATTTAGAAGAGCTGGACAATTTTGTCTCCATCCTTTTTAGTCCCAAAGAACAAGCATTGTCAGAGTTCCTAATTGACAGCCTTTTGTATAGGAAAACAAATTGGAATTATTTTATGGACCATCCATTTCAGGTTTGGAATAATCTGTCTGTGAACCTATTTTTGCTTCTGTTTTTTTTTTTCTGAAACGAGTTCTTAGATCAAGACCACTTTAGTAAAAATGATAACTGAAAGTGACACACAGAATCAAAATATTCTGCTATGTGTTTCAATTTAGTCAGGGCAATGCCATCACACAGGCAATTCCAAAATAATGTTTAGACAAAAAGTTCAAAGCTCCTTTCAACTTGCTGTGGATTTTACTACATATTCTTAATAAACCCTCTTCATCTGCTACTGTTGAAATATAAGCTTTCAAACAATGTAAACCTAGCAAAAGCCTTTATGTTTTTTTACTTCCTTCTTTCCTTACCAGCACTGCTATTATCACATGGTGTGTTCCACATGATAAGCCATTCATTAAAGCATCACCTACTGTTTTTTTCCTCCTCAGTACCAGCTAGAACATGATCTGTCTCTGCAGGAAGACATTGGACCTCTGACCTCTTTTGTAGCTATTCCAGACAAATATAATAAACAGGGTTCACTGAGTTTGTGTAAATCTCTGATTATGTTTACTCTGAAATCCAAGTGTTCATCTCAGGCAGAAAAATTAAGGCTGATTTTCAAATATTATGTACAAACTCTAGCTACTAAGCATTCCATAATGAGCACTTTGGCAATTTAAAGCAAATTAGGGTTCCCACCAGGCAGAGAAGATATACAATATAGTCAAGTAAAGATTGTATGTTGTTTGATGAAAAATAGGTATGCAGAAAAACATGATACAGATTTCTGGCTCTAGGTGAATTAAGACAGTGCTGGCGCACTTCATTACTGAAATTTTGCATTATTCCTCACTTTTAAAAGCTTAGTTTCAGTTTACTAATAATTTCTTTAATGCAGCTTGAGTAAACATCATCGTAAAGAACCTCCTGTTGTGGCAGTATGTTCCCTTCTGCTGTGATAACTGGGATATTTGGGTGTTGCTGTACAGAAAACAACCAATCTATAATCCTTACATAGTAAAATTCAGCTCTGTTTAGTGATTTGGTGACCCACATTCACTGAGAACTGGTGAAAAGCACTGAAAATGCCTTTACACTTTGTGGGAATTCTACTATCATGGATCTTTGCTCAGATCATTTGCCTTTGTCAATACAAGGCAGTGCATTCTACCAAGCTTACAATATCACAGGGAAATACTTCAGGCTTCCCAAAGCAGTGGCTACAGCACCAAGCATCCTGGAACTGGGTATTCAGTCAGCCCTGTCAATTTCTGGATTTGTCTTTGGAAGAGAAAAAGAGATGTCTGGGAATCCAGAAATTGAATGAAAATTGGTGATACTGTTAATAAGATCAACTTCTGGCCTATTTGTGAAATAAAAACCATCCCTGGTGGATCTTTTCAATTCTGCTTTACAGTTTTGGGCTTTGCTAGACTTTTTTTTCCCCCTCATTTTGCATTTAATTATTTGTATTTGGGGTTTATATCTATTTAGTACAAAGGAATTATGTCATCTTATGGAAAGAAGGGACTGGGTCTACTAGAGACATTTTCTGTGTAAAATAGAAGAAAAAAAATGAGTTAATGCTCTGGAAGAAAATAGTAGACATAGTTGTGCATTGTTTAAGAACACAAAAATTAGGGCTCATCTGGTTTCTCTTGGTTATACTTTTCACCTAAGAAAATGTACTTTCACTTGAAAATCAACGAAGCTGAATGTGGAGAAAAATACTACATTATTACATTTACTTAAGAAAAGTTGCGGAACATTCTGAAAATTCTACTGTAATAATAATCTTGACATGCAGATTTTAAGTCCTGCATTGCTGTTGTAATTAAGTAGAAATCACAGAATGGTTTGGATCATTACCAGTGGCTGCATAAGGGTTTTAGCATCTTTTATCTCCTTTCACTCTGGCTAAAATGTGATCCTCACTAGCAAGTTAAACGGCAATTTAGCAGATTGTTCTCTACATTCTGAAGTTCCCCTTTAGTTTGATTTCATTTCTCCAGTCCTTTTCCTTCAAGGGTGACTAAACAAGCAGTATACTCAAGTTCTTGCAACTCACTGTTTTCTCTTTCCCAGTGGGATTACTGTGTGGTATTACTGATTTAAAGTTTTAAGTGGCTTTATGAAATTTACTTTAGAAAAGCTGAGCGTGAAAGAAAGTAGTTAGAACCTGAGCAAAAGGAACTGATGATATTAACTGAATGAATTTCCTTGAATTTCAAAGAGTATTGGTCGTAACCTTGTCAGGATTGAGGTTCCCTGTGCAGCAGACAGAGGGGGAAAAAAAAAAAAAAAAAGGATTTTAAGAGTTTTATGATTCATATAGAATGATCTGAGTACCTGTAGTAAGAATGTGGAGCATCTATGTGCCTCTTGCAGAAGTACTATGGTAAAAGGAATGAGTTATCATTACCAAATGTAGGCATTTCAACAGGTTTTTGGTTTTCATTTATTTTTGTATCGCTCAGTAAAAGCTTTCTGAAATTTCCATACAACGTTACTTAGAAAAGGAAGTAAATTACTCACTGCTGAGATAAGACCAGAGTCTGCTTCTGTCACCTTTAAGGAGTTTATTCAGTAGAAGGGTAAGCCCCGTAATAGTTTTGTTTTGTGTATGGGTGGGAGAAGCTGAATCATTATTAATTGCAAATTGATCAGTTGCCTTTTTTTTTTTTTTTAATTTAATGAATTATTCATGAACAGATCCCAAACTTCTGTGAATATATTCAGTATTCACCTAACAGTTGGGATGAACAACTTTCAGAAACTAGTGATTGACAGTGAACCTTCTGGTACACTATTTAAACAATATTGATTCATGGGCATGTTAATATATTTGTCTTTATCTTGAATCTCTATAAAATCATATCTGTTGGCAAATGGACACAATTATCTGGTTGTGTGACCCCTCAGCCCCGGAGAAAACATGTTGTACTTCATCTCACTGTAACATCTGCCCTTAAAAATTATAATGCAGTTCATAAAGATGTGTTCAACCAAGTTAGCTCCTCACATATGATCTACAACAAATGCTTTGCCATACTGTGGATGGAAAAATTACACTCTTGTCTTACTACGTAACAAGAGCATTAAACACTGTATTTCTTGCTGTCTGCTTTTCAGAGTTTTCAAACCTTTATGGACTTTATGAATTCTTCTCCTCCAGTATTTTCTTTCATTGGGAAATACCAATTCAGTGAGAAATGAGGACTCAGTAGCTTACTCCATGAACGAAATGCTGACTCAAACTGTCATTTATGTTGATGGCTAAGTGTATTTTATCCCTATATCATCCATTCTATGATATCCTCTGTTATAGTCAGTTTTATTCCTGAATTTATTTTTGCAGGACTTTATAGAGGTCTTTTTCCAGCCCACCACATTTCAGATCCTTATATTGATTCAGAAACAAAGCAGGTCAGAGTCCCCTCTGCCCTGAAGTGTTGTGTCAGAATGTGCTGGAATTGATGTCAGAGCAACAGACTGAAAATGTCCTCGGAAAACGTGAATGTCAACACCAAAGGAGGGTTACTACAGTCAGACTGGCACTTTATCCCCAGAAACTCGACTCTGTCTCAATACAGAGTTCATAACAACCTCAGGGCCCTATAGCAACTTCCTACGTGGAAAGCTCATATATGTGTAGGAACGTTGGGTATGACTCTGTGGCCAAGCTCCAAATGTTCAGGGATGGACTGAGGTGTACATGAGACTGCAGCATGGTGGGAAGTCTGCTCCCACTCTGCCTGCAGGAACGATTTACTGCACATTCAGCTTTAAACGTGCTTTTTTGTTTTCCAGATAATTACAAAAATAATGAATAGTGATTAATAATGTTGATTGAGTAGGATGTTCTACCTATGTCTCAGAAATCAGGAAGATTTTAGAGGGAAAGCAACCTGATTGTTTGAGGCTGTTTGCATCTGAATATATGACTTCTCCTTTAACTTATGAATACCACAGTACTCTTCAGCCTCCTTACCATATGAAACTATTAATTCACAATCTGATGGAGGAAGGTGTGTATGAAACTTTGGCATAGCAATCAAAGCCAATAAATAGCAAATACCTCTAACACAGAAGTGCGTAAGAAAATGAAGGCTCACCCAGTGAAGTGGACCTTGATGAAGGCCACACTTAGGAAGGGGTGGATCAGAGAAGGCTGCTGCCAGTTTTCCCATCCTTTTGCTGGTTTTTGCAGTCCCATAAGAATTGCAGAGTTTCTCCTTAGAAAGGGAACTGCACTTCATCAGAGTGAACAATGAGTGCACTGGGGGTCTTTGGAACAGGTATTGCAGACCCTTGGAAAACCCTGTACTCCACAACAGTGCCTAACACAGGAGATATATATATTGAAAGTGGATAGATGGAAAAAGGGGAAATTGTGTTCCAACCTGTATTTGCCATGGGGCTACCAACCTTGCAGTTTTGGCTCTTCTGGCCAAGAGCTAAGGGGGTCCCAGCAGTGGGGTCAAGAAAAATGTGATCAGCCCATGTATGTGCCATTGGCAGTAACCAAGAAATCAGTGGGATAAGCTAAAGCTTATGTTAGACGAATTATGTGATGCTGAAGACAAAGGGAGAATCCAAAATAGTAATAGCAAAGGACACTGGACAGTTAGGGAAGAGAGACCTATGGGGAGAACGTGGGAACCCTGGGAACCCTTAAGGCTCTATACAGGGCTTGCTATTTACCTCCAATTTCCTGATTCTTTTCAAATTGTTTCATTAGAATTAAAATAACCAATATTTTCTCATTTTGCTAAATCCCATTTTAAGTGTTCCGCTTATCATGTCATGCGCTACAGCCATAACACCTTTGATCTCATTCTAAGCCTTGAAATAACTAGGCATGTTTCATAGCAGTCAGCATGGCTTTGGCTTAAAAGATAAGGCCTACAGTACCTGTGCTGTGTGTCACGATGCTAACAAAATATGAATGAAAAGTTATTTACGCCTTCCCCATTATTGTTTGTCAAATGCATGCATCCACAGTAAAGCTCTAGCAAAATGTCTTTAATTGTATTTTGCTTGAGCACTTCTTATTTTGAACCTGCAGCTCTTTTTCGGTTCTCATTCATGATGTATAATAATAATCATCATCATAATCATAAATACGAATGGAAAATATGTTTGAATAGTAAATTTTGGCCTACTGGGACTGTCAATTGTGGATGGGCTCTTGATTGATCAGAATATTACACAATGGCATGGTGTAATTCTTTAGTGTGATGTTGTAAAATGGAGTATTGCTTCTGTTATTTTATCCAGTTTGCTTTTATATGACAGGGTTTATTGTGCGTTATGTTGTAGCTCATTCCTCTGTTCACAATGCCTACTGATGTGTAATTATGACTTGTCTGAACTGTAAGAAGGAGCAGTAAGTGAAAGAAAATCTGCAAGCACACTTGATTTATGAGCCCTGATACTATATTACAGTCCTAATCTGCCTGCTTAACTTAGCTTCAGGCAAACTTACTGTATAACATGCTTACGATTAGCACTGCAGCAAGTTGTAGAAGATTTACTCTGTTGGAGCTATGAGACTTTTTTAAAAATGATTTAGTCGCTATTTCAGTTACAGGTATGGCAATAAATTACTTCACATATAAAGACTCTGTGTCAAGGAGCAGCCCTTGCAAAAAGGCTTTTTATGCAGTAACAAAGAACAGTGCTCGGAGTGTTTTCCTCATACAAAACGTCTTAATGTTATTGGTCATTTTTTTTATGATGAAACTTCTTACGCATTCTTCTTGCATTCATACAATTTGTTTTATTATACTGCAGCTTTTGTAGCTCAGTACAATCTGCTTATTATAAGAATGTCTGTTTGGATCCAGCGAATCTCATATTTTCAATAGTGTCCAAAAATAGAAATTACTATGAATGTGCAAATGAAAAGAAGGCCATAAAGCAATGACTTAATGTCAGGAAGAAAAGATGTAAGGAGATTTGCATTTTTTTTTAATCACCATTCATGAAGACAGATGCATTCGTTCAGTCTGCTTCAAACTATAGCATATTCAGAGCAGCTACTTTTGGTAAACCAGAGCAGTACATTTTTACCCTCAAATAATAAAGATCAGCGTTGATCATTCAGGGCTGAGGCTTGGTCTCGTTGAAATCATTGCATGGCTTGCCATTTGACTTCCCTGGAATCCCTATTATACAGCATTCTCTATAGCAAATTAGCAAGAGATCTAAAGCTTGACCCAGGGAAATACTCCCTTTGGTTACATGACCGGTTATCATTCATTGTTTTGCTGAACAGGACTGCATGCCTTTAAGTCAGGATAGGTGTTCATGCAGAGATTTTGGAGTTGGTCTTTAGAGTTATTTTTTTTCCTGGGCATTAAAGAAATAAAGAAGGAAATTAATAGGTAAGTTGTGCCATAGTAAGGTCCGTATCAGGTCAAAAATAAAATGTACATCTCAAAAGAATGGTAAATGTTAATAAAAATAGCTGCATGGGAAGAACCCCAAAAAACTACTTCCAACCAGACCTGGCTTTGTTTTTAAGTCTTTATTCAGTTTCTATTCACTAAAGCTGACATTGTGAATGCTTAATGTTATTTTTCTCCTTTAAAAATAGCTACTCACACCTATCTAAGGCTGTTATGATTACCAGTGAAATGTGGACTGTTTGAAGGGGACCATACATAAGTTATTTTTCTGTTTCTGCATTGCAGTAGCAAAATGTAAAGGTCTCTGAAAGTTACAGTGGGACTGAGATCATATATGCGGAGCTTTTTGTTTTCTATCTTGTTCCAAAAAATGTTTCTGTTGCATACTATAGAGTCCAGTGAGGAGGTGGCTTTCCTACAGCCAGATGTACAGCTGTAATCCTGAGCACAAATACAAATCTGAAGGTGGGGTTCGGTGGTGCCCACTCACCCACTTCTGTCGTCTACCATGACACCATTTGGTAACAGACACCATTTGGTAACACACGCCATTTGCAAGGGCAAAATGCACAGTCTGGGGCTGGAGGTTGCAGTCATCATGTTACAGACATCATCCACAAGTATGTGCTGATGATATTGACTGAACAAAAGGTTTATGAGGCAGAAGATGTATTTTTTTCTAAATGCTCCTGTGCTACCTATAACCTAATTAACTTTACTTTAGCCAGCTGAGTATACCTGGCAACAAAATATATCATGTGGCAATTAGCTTTCCTCCTTCTGGCTTAGTACACTTAAGTTGTTTATTGAAAAGGTTAAATATTGATTGAAAACGGATAATAGAACCATATTACGGTTGTATGCTAAATGGCAGAAGTTGCCTGTAAAACATTTCCAGTTACCCCACAGTAATACAGTTACAGAATGGCAATCTGCTGCTAAGCACCCAGGCAAAAAATCAGAAACAAATATAAATCACCCACTATGCAGCCATTCTTATCAGTACACTGAATTCACACAAACATGTTTGGAAGTTCAGTCATTAATTATCATGATGTTGAAATAATATAATAAAAATAATAATTGCTTGTGAAGTGATCTGTTGACTCCCTCCTCTCTCGGCGGAGGCTCCTCTCTGTCTCTCCCTCTCTCCTACCATACCATGTGAAGCCGCACAGACAAAGTATCAAGTGATCACATAGCATGAACTGCAGCCCGAGGCAAAGCTTGTTATTTTACTTGAAACGGTGATGCATTTAGGACCCAGAAACTGTCAATAATTTTTTCTGACTTCCAGGGGATAAAAATCCCAATTACAGTAACTTTCCTGTGAAGCTACGGAGTGTAGTGCCACTGCATTAATACTGCGATACATCCTTAACACCTATCAGCTCTGTTGTTTTGTTTGTGCCGTAGACAAAAGCTATGCAGATCTGCAAGGTTACGCTGATTCGGTCTAATTGTTGCTTCCTTGAAAAAGTGGAAAGTAGATATTCCAAGAAGGCTGGTCATAGTGGGGTCTGGGGACAGTAACGCATTGTGACTTGTCATGCTTCAGCCAGTTGACTTTGATAAGACTGTTAATGTAGATCCAAGGGTCTTTGGTTTTGTTTTGTTCCTTTTTTTTTTTTTTTTTTTTCCTGTAAAACATGGAAACGAGACTGTTTCCAAAGGAATGATCTGAGAAATTGGGTTTTAGGATCAGCCCCTACAATTCAGCTGCTTCTGGAGCTCTGCGGTGTGAGAGATGAATCCAGAGAGTCACGCATAAAGAAATGTCAGTCTTCATGCAGTAGATTAAAAAATATAAAGAAAGTGTGAAAAAATGAACCTTATAGATTTGGTCCTCAGAGGGGAGGACCACCAGGAGACTTGGCAGCTGCATTGTGTCAATAGGAAACCACGTGGGTACTGGGGACATCATTGGGTGGTTGAAGCTTCCAGTCCCTTGGGTGATGTTTCTGTCCTGCTACCTGTGAGGAAATGGCCCTCTCTCCACACCTCACAGAGGGATGCATGCCAGCATTATTCCTGGTGCACTCCCACCACACGTTCCCATCTGTCCCACTCCTGGGTAGTGAGAAAGTGATGATATAACTCAATTTAATGCCACGATAATGTAACCAGACCAGAGAGAGACACCCACTTTGTTCTTCTGCACTCCTTCAGCTGGTGAATACATCTCTGACTCTCAACTCTCTCTCTCTGAGGTCTGATCCTTTTTTTTTTCTTTCTTTTTTTTTTTTCTTTCTTTCTTTTTTCCCCTTTGATAGCAGGAACAGGCATGTGCCGAATTATTGGTATTTAATAGCCTGGTGCCAGTATGTGTTTTCGAAAGGAAAAGATGCATACACTAGTCTGTACGATAGCTAACAGATGTGTTTGTTACTGACATAATCAGGAATGCCATGCTGGAAGGCTAAACATGAAAAGCCTCAGGTCTCCCCCTCTGGTTAACATAGCTCTGTTATTTCAGGTCAGGAGCAAAGTAAATGTAAAGATGTTAAGGAAGAGTCTGAGTGAGCACAGAGGTGTGTCTGCAGCAATACCAATACCAGATTAGTTCTGCTCATTGCATTGCTTGCTTCCTAAGGAAACCCTGGGTTGGAACTGCTATAAAAATATGTTTTACCTGATAGTATTTTACAAAGATGTCATATGTGTTACTCTGTGGTTTCCGAGTATCACTACTAAATAGAAAACTGTGTATTGTTTCCCTCCTTCTAGTAGTTATATTGCTACAGATGTGTGCTCTCAGACTGTAAGGAAAATATCGCTTATAGGGGTAAACAATAACTCAGCAATGAATACAACTATAAACCCTAGTTCTTTATTTTAGTGCGCAGTTTATTTATTTATATTTCTTTTTATGGTTCTCTAGTTTGTCTTTGGATCTGATTTACCTGATATATTAGGATAACATACAAATAGCTCCACACTGTTTGTGTGACATCGTCTGTTCATCTGATTCAGTGGCAGCGGATCTGTGTATTTACAAAAGGTGACCAAATTGCACACTCTAATTACCTTTGGAGGCAAGATTAAAGTAGCTTGTCTAATTCAATATTTCTATATTTTTTTCTCTGCAATTCAGTATCAGGGTTTAATAGAAATAATAATCGGACATCTCAGCTAGCGTTATAAAAAATCCTGATGATGTGAGAGATGCACAAAACAAGCACTGGTTGTACAGTCAGGTGCTGAAATCCTAATATAAATAAGGAGAGACAAGAGAACATGTAAGATGTATGAGCATTGATACACAGGTCGAGGTTTTTGTTTGTTCAGGAAATTATTTTAACAATTTTTTACACCTATTATGAAAGCTTGGCATTTGGGAAGGTACTTAGTTCTGTGCATTTTAATTTTTCACAAGAAGCATAACAGCTTCAGAAATATTAGAATGTGGCTGTGTATTTTGTATTTTGTATGATTGTAAAAGAAATGCCTTCACTGTGGTTAATTATTAATCTTTCCTTGTGTATAATGGCATTATCTTAAAAAAAAAAAAAAAAAAAAAAAAAAAAAAGGAGAAAAGGAAGAAAAGAAAAGGGAATGGCATGTTTTTCTATGTTATCTCCTTGGTTGGTTGCTTTTGGTAATGAGGATCCAAAATGAACCTTTGCAATTTATACATTATCATGCTTAAACCTCAACGTTGTGCAAAATACTTCAAAAGCTTCCCTTGATCAAAATGTAATGCCACTGAAATATGTTGGGCAACATGTACCCTACCTACGCGCATCGTGTCAAATGAACTGCAGCATTCCAATATGGTGCCACATGTGCATGGAAGCCCGTAGCGCTTGGAACAGGTGCTGCCAGAACGCGCTTGACAGAGATAGCAACAGTAAGGTCATCTGTGAAAACAAACACCCGAAATATCAGCGGAAGGTTACCTTTGCACATTCTTTGGGGGGGGAATGGGTGCTAAAAGGGTGCTGTGTTTGTTTGTTTCCTGGAATGCGTAGGCAGTACGATGCTTTGGGGATCACGTTGAGATGGACGTGGTGAAGGAGAGCAAAGGGGAGCTTGAAAAATGATAAATGAGCACCTTCAGAAGGCATCTCTGTGAATTTCACAGCATTTGCATAGAATTAGATGATGATCTGACTCTTCTTGCGTGGAAATATGTTTCTTCCAAGGTAACAGGGTTAGAAATACAGAGTACAGATCAGAGCCTGATGATACCGTGGTGGAGCTTAGGCCATCTTATGAGGGCAAAGATATTTTGTATGTTAGCATTGCATTTTATATTTCCTCCCATGTTTCATGAAAAGAAAGCCTTCCTCCCACGTTGGTTTGTCTCCGTCAATCTGTCCTCCATGATGCTCGTGGCCTTTGTCTGACATTTATGGTCCTGTGTTTATCATTGTAAGCAGAGACCCAGTTTGCTCCCTCTCCTCTCCCCCGCTCCTAAAATGGCATCTGAAGCTGTTAAAATTATAATTAACTGGACTGTGTTTATCTGGGATTGATTCCTATGAAGGGGCTTCAGCAGGTTTTCCTACAAACACATGCAGCACAATAATGCATCACAACACATTATATCTTATTTGTATTTAAAAGTCAGATATTTTGTTCTGGATAAACTTCAGAAATGCTCTTCAATTCTCAGTGAGGCAAGCATTTCAATTTTCTGCAGTATTAGCAGCAGTAACTAATGATGGCTAATTTTTGCCTGTAGTATTTCCCTCAATCTGCTTGTGCACTTTCAGTTAGTCTGGCAGCAGCAGCATTTGTACATTTTCTGGTCACTAAACACTCAAGTACAATTGTAAGTGATCAGTTTACAGTTGGCCAACAAAAGAGCTGCAGGAATATCTAAAAAAAAAAAAAAGAAATGTGAATAAATACGCTTGTGTATATCCCATATTATGTGGGCAAACACGCAGCTCCTGCAAGAGAGAAGGATGGAGGGCAACTTAAATCTATTTTTGCTATGAGAATATATTCTGAAAAACAGGATCATGCATTTATTCTACCATGCGAGGGTGCGGTATCAATCCTAACCATACAGCTCTTGAAAATGCATTATTGTGTTCTTTTGTGTTGAATGCAGATCCTCTTCTTCACCCCTTTTTTGTCCTCAGTTTTTCTTTTTTCTTTTTTTTTTTTTAATATTTTTAAAAAATGCATGCAATCTATAGGTTTGAGAGAAATACTGGCTCGGGTTATACTACAGTATAGCACCCTCTTACTTTCAGATTTGAAAGCTGTTTTGTTCAAAGAGAATATTTTAGATGGGGAGATAACATTTTCATAATGCGTTATAAAAATACACTGTCGTGAAACCGGGAGAGTCTTTTTTACTGATAATGTTTCTAAAGTGGGAGACTTCAGTATAATTTGTTAATCTTCACAGCCCGTGGACTACTCAGATCAACCAAACAGAAATGGCAAAGAAGTATTTTTTAAATGAAGAGGCAGCTCACTTGTGCCCTTATTAATTATTATTTCCCAGTGAAATTTAATTTATTGCCTTTTATTTTGGATGGTGTTGTTTATGACGGAGTGGCAAGAAGAGTTTAAATTAAATCAGAACTCTATGGAGACAGTTCAGCAGCTCATGTCACGGGGAAGCTTTCGTTAGAAATCTCACATCCTGCAAAAGATATTTCTCTGTTTTTCTGTGAAGAGGTGTCATCGTTCGTGACACTGTTCTGCAGACATAATGCCAAAGAAACAGGGGGATGCACCGTGGGATTTGCATGCGTTACACTGAAATATCATCTGAGGTGGAGGAAACCTGCGCAGCTTCTTGCCTCAATCAGAGCAAAGAAATGTGCACTAGAAGGGAAATCCGTCAAGAAGTATCAAAATATTAAAGGCTAAATTATGGTATATGCAGAGCATGCCTTGCAGGGCACAGAGGGAAGTGGTGAACAGAGGTGCAGTGTTGGAGCATCCAGGGCTGGAGGCACTGCTATGTGCAGAGGTGGGCAGATATCCTCTGAGGAACTGGGAGATGCACTTAGGAGCTGCATCTCCTGAAAAGGATGTTCCTGCTGAGCACCTCCTCGCCATGCTGGGTACCACAGGCAGAATCTGAGCCCTGAATATGTCATCAGTCGCTTGTTGCTGAGGGGAGTGCTTTAAATGTCAGTTGTTATTATTCTTTTTTATAAGGGTACAGAATACCCTTTTGTCCTGCCCTCCTGCCCCTGCTCTTGCCAGCCATGGTCTCACGGGTCGTGAAAAGGCTCCGCTCTCCCTGACCACCTCCTGTTGTGGGTAAGTGCAGGGAATCAGCCTGACTGCATGCATTTATAAAGGCAGGAGGCAGAGCATTCTACTCTCAGCATCTGTTGTTTTCAGTAAAGGCCACTGTATCTGATCCTTAGTGTCAAGAGCAGAACCTCAACTGGTAACCTCACGTAGGTCACCGGACCAGAACTGCAGCTGTGTCTGATAGGTGGCCCTCCTGTCCTTTCCCACCTCTTGGCGCTGCTGATGAGATTGCAGCCAAAGGTGAAAATTCAGCTGCTTTAAGCACTACACACATGCACACACTTATCCGGGCAATAAAGCATTTGTAGTTTTAACATACTTTTAAAGCACTGTAACATTATAGATGGTGTTAGAAACAATAGAAGTAAGGTTTAGAGGCAGATTTTCATCTATTTCAAGAAGATGGGTGAATTTGGGGAGCTTTGGGAGCTCCTTCCTTCCTTGTCGCAAAGAAGCATAAAGGGGAATGGCTTTAAATTGAAAGAGGAGAGATGTGTGTTAGGTGTTTAGGAAGAAATTTTTCACTCAGAAGATGATGAGGCACTGGAACAGGCTGCCCAGAAAGGTTGTGGATTCCCCATCTATGGGGGTGCTCAAGGTCAGGCTGGATGGGATCCTGGACAGCTTGATCTAATGGTTGCCAACTCTGACTTCAGTAGGGATGTTGGAACTAGATCATCTTTAAGGACCTCCTCAACCTAAGCCTTTCTGTAATTCTGTGATTCTATGACACAAACACTGGCAGAGCTGGGAGATCATCCAGACCTCCTGACTCCCAACCCACTGCTTTCACCCGCGGCTGCAGGATTCTTTCTAAAATGTGGTTTCACAAATGAACTGTTCATTTTGGGTATAATGTGGCATCTATATGTGGATATATTTACATGCATTGTCCAAAGAATTCCAGCCCAGTCAGCATGTTTTGAGTGAAACAGAAAGTTGTGCCTAATCTGATGACAGAAGGTCTCTGTTGAAATCCAAATTCAGTGAGTCACCAAGGGTATAATGCTTCTCTCAGCAGCAACAGCTCACCCCTATCCTTTCTGCTGAAAACATGGCACCACAACAACACATGAACCATTAGTTTTATTTACTAAGTTAATGCCTATTTTACTGTGTCAGATTCTATGATCTGCTTTCATTCGTGCCTCTTGGAAACGTGTACAAGCTTTGTGCTGCTGGTAATTCCATGGAACTTGCAAATCAGGACCTGTGTTCCAGTCAACTTCAGAGTTGGGATGCTATGATTTAGTTTTCTCTGAGCTCTTCTGAAAAAGAAAGTCTCTGGGAAGCCATAAGTAAGAGGGGAGCTCAGATTTATTTTGGATAAATGTACAGAAGTCTGTGTGCTTATCTAGAGCTCTTGGTTCTCAAAGCCCATCAGAGTAGGCTTTCTTCTGATATTGTTGGTGTTTCAGTACAGCTCAATGAATATAAATATATGTGTATATATAGAGAGAGAGAGAACAGAATGGATTATTGTATTTCATCATATTGAATTCTAGATTTGAGTTGGTAGCACAAAACCAGGACAGAACAAGACAAAAATCATGAAAATATCACAACTTCAGTCTAGCTGGACTCTAGAACTGACTCTCTAAAGTCAGTTGAACTGATGTTCAAGTTGAACTGAAGTTCAAGAGATATCCCACACTTTACAGGTTAGATGACAATTCTAGCTCATTTGGAAAGGATGGGGACATTTTCACATGAACATGTGGTTGTGATAAAATTCCTTGGCCAAGAGGCTGGAGCAGCTTACCATAAAAAGCCAAGGTGAAGGAAAGCCCTGTACAGATCCAAGCTCAGATTTCCCTCTCTGCCTCCAAGCCAAGAAGGAAAGTGATCTTTCCCAGGTTTACCAGATGACAAAATGCCTAATCCTCATTTCTGCTTATCCCAATGGATAAAAACAGGTCAGATCTATGAAAGCATGTGTCACTAGCAAAGGTCTGCTCTGTATTGCATATGGTGCTTCATGCTGGACCTGGATCAATGAAAAGATGAAATCTATAATGGAGAGATCTTCTAGGATGACAAGTTACAAATGGGGCTTATTTCACTGATGCATCTTCAAGCATCTTTTGTAGTAAGTGATAGTTAATAAAATGATGCAAATATCTTGATAAAATGCTGTTATTGGAAATAGACTCAAATTTGAAATTACCACAGTCTGTTTTCCCTGGGCTAAGAGGATACCAGAATAAAATACATATAATATATGCATTTGCTCCCTAAGGAAAAGAAATCAATTACAAACAGATATTTAAAATTAGAGCAAATATTTTTAAAAGAAGTTAAAATTTCCTTTTATCTGTTGCGTAATTATAGATCAGCACTTTGAACTGTACGCTGACTATAGTGTAGTACATGTAAATAGATTGACAATTAGAACAAAGGGAAACACTAATATTTGGTGATTGCACAAATGAGGTCATGGCTGTTCTTTGTGGTTTTCCCCAATACAAGTGTGGTGCATTTACCTTTTAATAATTTCAGAGGCAGTGATACGTAGATAGCTCTATATTGCAGTCTTTCTTACACTGTTACTTGGAATTTTGAAGTCTAATCATTTGAAAGTTGTTCTTTTTTTGCTTATTATTCTTTCTCTCGTCTCCACTGTAGTTTTATGCTTGATGGCTGATTTACACATAAATTCTTTCTGCTGTGCTGAAAGTCACACAGGATCTAGCCCTTAGGGGAAATATTCATAAGGTATTTGGTGAAATATTGGTTTCTATTCCTCTGATTTTTCCACAGCAGAAAAACTATCATGTGGTTATGGTCATTTTGTTTCTCTCTGTTAAGTATCTGATATATGTGGAAAAACATACAAGATCTTGCATTATAACTCAGCTGATAAATGTTTCTTAAAACACCTGAGGACATGAACAGCATTCATATATACATATATAAGCTTAATCAGATTTCTGAAAAAAAAAATCATAAGGTAACATCTAACCAGATAAACTTGGAGCTGTCTGGGTTTTTTTCTTTAATTGACAGAGCTATTCA
Source organism: Centrocercus urophasianus (assembly GCF_019232065.1). NCBI lineage: Eukaryota > Metazoa > Chordata > Aves > Galliformes > Phasianidae > Centrocercus > Centrocercus urophasianus. The sequence continues at coordinate 11,680,575 of NW_024884844.1, read as the reverse complement.
GTTCTGGGAGGAAGATAAAATGAGCTAAATAAGAGCAACACTGAAATTTCCTTGTGTTGAATGTCTGATATGTGAGCTACTGTGCCCTGGTTTAGGATGACATTTAAGCACAGTATGTAACATAAACAGAATTGCTTGGGATGTACACATGCAAAAAGATAATATTTCTCTTTGAGTTACTAGTCTGAAATCGGGGATTCAGATCACTGTCAGAAAATATGAGATACCTAATGGATGCTTTAGTTCACTAGAGATCTCATCCAAGCAGACTAGGATTTTCCTAAAGCTGGAAACTTCCGTATGTTTCATATCCAAATAAATTTTGCTGAGCAGCAAAAAAGCTGATACATATTTAATGGAAATGAAACTCCTTTTTTTTT